>NW_022196786.1:0-275000 GCF_008641045.1 Pistacia vera
GGTGAGTTATTTTCGCTTAATTTTCCTTATTTTTGCCTATGTTTTCCATACTTATCTTGTTGTTTTTATTTGATGCAGCACATCGATGAGATATTGGCACTGATGAGGCTATGACAGACTATTGATGGTGATCTATTATATCCCGACTGTGCCATCACTGATGTGGCGTTTGGCCAAACGCTTGTTTTGGCATATCGTACTTTAATTAAAAATGCCGTTTCTAGTGGTGCAGCAAAAGGACTGAAGTGAAAAAGATTGGCTCCACAACAGTTGGACTACATCCCTGATGATTTTCATTTTGATGACAGGCTTATGCAGTATATACGGGTGGATCGGCCCAAATATGGCCACGGTTGGGCCTTTATTAAAAGAGTGTACTATATCTTCCTCGTCAAACAGATGCACTGGATAGCAGTCATCGCGTATCTAGAGGAGGGGTTGCTGAAGATCATTGACTACAACCTAACTATTTGTCGAGACAAGCAGTTGGAGGTCGAGTTGGAGCCACTGTCCAGGTTGTTCTCACGGCTGTTGCGTGACAGCGGGATGTTTGGGTACTTGGGTGATCAAGTACTAACCGGAAAGTGGTCAATTAAGCGCTCTACCGGCCCAATAAATGAGTCAAGGTAAATTTTGTATAAAACTAACTTACTGATAATCATATTTTACACTATGATTTTGCATTGAATTTTGATAGGATTTAGGATACTTTTCATACAATTTGGGCCATAATTGCTAACTAATTCTGTTAATTTGTATTTGCACGCCTAAACGATGATTTTTAGCATAAATGACAGTTTTGAGCGTAAATTGTGTAACTTGAGCATAGAAACTCGGAATGACCTGAATCTAGAAGCTTTGGAATGCTAAGAAGAAGAGCTACAACTTTCATGTTTTGGGTTTTTCCTAATTCTGACTGGACAAGGGTGAAAACTTAGCTTGAAATTGTGAAAAGTATGCTGGGGACTGAAGAAAAACGTCTTTGGACGTGCTTCAGTATTTATGCCATAACTTGAGCTGTAGACCTATGATTGTGCTGATTATTGAATGACCAGAACGATAATTGAAAAGGCTACAATTAATATGTTTAAAACTTTTCCAGATTCAGACTCTACCATGCTCACATTTGGCCCGAAATTCCTCACCGCGGCAAGGAAAACGCTTTGCCACGGCGAAACCTGCATCAGATGTAAAAATAAAACGACGCGTTTTGGCTTGCTAGGGCTTGGTCCTTAAGTGAAAGGAGGTATAAATTAGAGTAAAAAGGAAAGAAAAAGGGTCTTGGTTCGTCATTTGGAAGGCAGCTCATGGAAGGAGAAGATTATTGAAGATTTGGGCTTCAAATTAGAGAAGATTTCTCTATCTTTGCTTGTTTTTCAATGATGAATCTGATTCCGTTTGTTTTGTGTCATTTATTTCATTTTTGAGTATGAACTGAGTTGTTTAGCTAGGGTTTGATGTAACCTTGATACAATGATTCAATTTTATATGAATTGATTACTTTGAGTTTTAATTTCATGATTGAGTGTTATCTCTTGCTTAATGGATTTGGATGCTTGATCACATTCAAATGTGTGTGTTCACAATGAGACTGAGAAGTGATTTGTGATTGTGCCTCTTGGGATAAATACCGTTAGATTAAGCAAACGTAGGGATAGGTTTAGCGATCTATGAAATCTAGATAGAATTCCATAAAGCTTAAAAGACTTTGAACTATTAATCTTCAATTTGTTGGAAGCGGAAGCTAAATAGGGGTAAGTAGGGAAATGTAGCCTGAGAAGGTATGTTTTACAACTTAGGGAATTCGATTTCAATCAAGGAATTAGAACTTGGGTAATAGATTCTATAATTTGGGTTAGCGTATCTAGGTGAAATCAAAAACCTAGCATTTTTTTACTATTGTTAATTAGTTAAGTTGTTGGGTTTTGCTTTAATTTCATTATCATCATTTATATTTTGTAATTTGTATTTAGTCGTTAATTTCATCAATCCAATTTTTTCTTCAACTAGGAATTAACTAGGGAAACGGTACTTAGTAACACTATCCTTGTGGGAACGATACTCTACTTATCACTTTATTACTTGTGGCGACTAGGATACTTGCTACATTTGCATGTTGTAGGAAACACGCATCAAGTTTTTGGCGCCATTGCCAGGGATCGAATCCAGGTCACCTGCGTGACAGGCGGGAATACTCACCACTGTCCTCGATACAGATTATTTCCAGAATCATCTTGAACGTCTAGAAGCTGATCAGCCAAGGGCAGGAACGAAACAGCAGAGAGAACCACACAAGGCCCTGTCACATCCTCTAGCTCCACAACTACACAGAAAGAGATGATGCATCAGATGTGGGTTTGATGAAAGGATGACAAAATGTCAGGATTGGTTGGTTGAGCAGACCCAGTTGATGTATGAGATGTAGAAGAATAGCTTTAAAGAGCTCAACGTTGACACTTCAGCATACCAATGGGCGACTGGGATTCATATGAGTGGATGGGCTCCGAATCAGAAGCGAAAGAAGAAAGAAGAAGAGAAGAAGAAGAGGGAAGATGAGGGAGGAGAAGATGAGCACCGTAGCACCTGTTTTTGTTTTTCTTTATTTTATTTTTGTTTTAGTTGAATTGGTTTTTCATTTGAAACATTAAACTCAGTTTATATTTTTGGTTTTGGATTGTGTAGTTGTTTTAGTTGTTTTCTTTAATTTGTAGTTGTTAAGACGAGTTAGGTTGTAATATTTTCAAGTTAGTTGTGAATTTTTTCTAAACAGGGACACCACAGTGTTCAATTGTTTTGACAGATTCTGGGTAATGAAAAGTCCGAGACGGTGTGCATTGTGGGCGACACTTCATGGATTAACCAGGGAGCTTTCTCGTACCTTGTTATTTTTGACTTCTATTCCTGATTTGCGTAATGGAACATTGGGGACAATGTCATATTTGTTTGGGGGTAGGAATAGAAATAAAGCCTAGTTAAGGGTTACCGGGTAAGGAAACATAACCCGCCTTAAAAACTGCCTAGGAGTACTTGGCAACCTTTGGTATACAACGCTACGTACACCTTAAAAGAGAAAAAAAAAAAAGAAAAAAAAAAAGACATAAAAACTTTAGTAATTTTTTCTTAGTTTGATTTTTTGCCGATGATGAATTGTATAAATCAATGAAGAGAATAGGGTTGTTGCAATTATTGTTGAGAAATGTAAGCATTGCTTCAAGTTTATGTTATGACGGATTTTGTTGAGGTTTGTTGAGTGGTCAGCCACAATTTCATTTTTTGGCATGCTTAATTCATTTATGTGATTAGGTGAAGTTTGATAATGTTGTAGACTCTAGAACCTAGTAGAGAAGTGCTTGAGGTGAAATTCTAGGATTAAACATTGTTGAGGAGATGATTTAGGCATTCTTTTTGGAACGTTTGAGCCTTCTAGCCAACCTCATGAATGAAATGTCCAGTCACCCATTTGAGCTGTTTGATCATTATTGCTTTATTTTTCTTGGCTAACCAAAAATTGTCCAATCCTTATACCCTAAACACTCTGTCGTACCCTTAGGAGAATTTGATCCTAATGCGAACACAAAGAAAAGGAAGAGTTGTACGAATCAAAACTAAGAATAGTTTGGGGGTTGTGAGAAGGGCAATAAAAATAAAAGAGGTAGTTCACCTCAATTCAATTGATTTGTTGGCTTTGGAAAAAAAAAAGAAAAAAAAAAGAAAAAAAGAAAAACAATTCTTTTGCCAAGTTAAGGGTATCTCGGCTGGAAACCAGTAACCGCCTTAAAAACTGCAAAAAAAAAAAAAAAAAAAAAAAAAGATAAAGATACAAGTTTGAGGGTTGTAAATTAGTGGACACGTTGATTGGGGTTGAGATGAAGTGGAGTTCAATTTGATTTGAGTGTTGCATGAGGAAAACCGAGTTCTCTTACTTGTATTTTCTATCCTTTTCCTTGGAACCATTTCCGAGCCTAACGTTACAAGCTTGCAAAGACATTTTGATCCTTAGCCATGTCTAGTCTACATTAGTGGAGAGTAGTTTCATACTAGGCTTATGGAGTCTGCCACATTTGATAAACTTTACATTTCTGCATAAAATAATCCGGGAAGTCAGATTGGACTGAAATGGGGATCACCTACCGGGGGACTAATAGAGAAAGATAGTCGATGCAACTATAACTTCTTGGAGTGTTGAACATTTTCTAGTAATAATTTTCAAAAACCTTAGAGACTGCATAATCTAGGCAATTCTTTGTTGAGTTTGAGTCTAATTTTGTTGTCATTTTAGTTTTGTTGTTTTGGTTTTTTGTTGTTTGTTGCTTTCTGTCTTTGAGTTTTATTCTTTTGCTCGAGGACGAGCAAATCTTAAGTTGGGGGTATTGATAATCATATTTACACTATGATTTTACATTGAATTTTGATAGGATTTAGGATACTTTTCATACAATTTGGGCCTAATTACTACCTAATTCTATAATTTGTCTTTGCAGGCCTAAACGATGATTTTTAGCATAAATGACAGTTTTGAGCCTAAATTGTGTAAATTGAGCTTCGAAACTTGGAATGACCTGAATTTAGAAGCTTTGGAAAGCTAAGAAGAAGAGCTACAACTTTCATGTTTTGGGTTTTCCTAATTCTGATTGGACAAGGGTGGACACTTGGCTTGAATGCATGAAAAGTACGCTGGGAACTGAAGAAAAAAAAAACGTCTTTGGACGTGCTTCAGTATTTCTGCCATAACTTATCTGTAGCCCTCGTATGTGTGATTATGAATGAAAAGAAATATAATTGAAAGGGCTATAATCATATGTTTAATACTTTTCCAGATTCAGACTCTATCAGGCTCAAATTTGGCCCGAAAGTCTTCATCGTGGCGAAACTTGCATCAGCTGTAAAAATAAAACGACGTTGTTTGCTTGCTAGGGCTTGTCCTTAAGTGAAAGAGGTATAAATTAGAGTGAAAAGAAAAGAAAAAGAGTCTTGGTTCATCATTTGGGAGGCGAGCTCATGGAAGGAGAAGATTATGAAGATTTGGGCTCAAATTAGAGAAGATTTCTCCATTTTTTGCTTGTTTTCAATGATGAATCTTGATTCAGTTTGTTTTTGTTATTTTATTCGTTTTTGAGTATGAACTGAGGTGTTTAGCTAGGGTTTGATGTAACCTTGATACAATGATTCAATTTTATATGAATTGATTTACTTTGAGTTTTAATTTCATGATTGAGTGTTTATATATTGCTTAATGACTTTTGGATGCTTGATCACACATTCAAATGTGTGTTGTTCACAATGAGACTGAGAAGTGATTTGTGATTGTGCCTCTTGGGATAAATACCGTGATTAAGCAAATGCTAGAGATAGGTTTAGCGATCTATGAAATCTAGATAGAATTCCATAAAGCTTAAAAGACTTTGAACTATTAATCTTCAATTTGTGGAGGGAAGCTTAATAGGGATAAGTAGGGAAATGTAGCCTGAGAAGGTATGTTTTGCAACTTAGGGAATTCGATTTTAGTCAAGGAATTAGAACTGGGTAATAGATTCTACGATTGGGTTGGTTAGCGTATCTAGGTGAAATCAACACCCTAGCATTTTTTAGCATTGTTTAATTAGTTAAGTTGTTGGGTTTTGCTTTGACTTCACATTCATTATATTTGTGTAATTTGATTTAGTTGTTAATTTTCCATCAATCCAATTATGTGTGCTTCAATTAGGACTTAACAATAGGAACTAGTAATTTAGTAACACTATCCTCGTGGGAACGATACTCACTCATCACTTTATTACTTTGTGCGACTAGTATACTTGCTACATTTCAATGTTTATGAAATCACGCATCAAGTTTTTGGTGACTAGTCTGAGCTCGGATGAGAGAATTATGCCCAGATTACGAAGCAGTGGCGAAACTGTCCGAATTCACCTAATTAGTTCCGTTTTGCAATTAACACCTCCATTTGCTTCCTAAATCAAAATAAAGTAATAATGAGTACGATTAGGCAACAAATACATATAAAAGACTAAACATTAAGGGGGGTAAATATGACATTTTGCATTCCCATCAAATTCCCCCACACTTAGCTTTTGCACGTCCTCGGGCAAACTAATTCAAACAAACATTACACGCAAGTCATATCAAGAACACCATCATCTCAAGTCATATCCAGAACACCAACATGGTGCATAAGCAACAATATTTCATCCATGCATATTCATACCTAACTTAGGAAGCAGCAAAATAAAATAAAGTAGAGTTAATGACATTCATCTCTCTCGTCATCTTCCACAATTACTCTCAATCAGTCAATGCAAACAAGGAAACTAATCATAACCAATTCATGTACAACTCCCCTCTTAACTTTTCCTCAACTGTTTCTCTTTACTACTACAAACTGGGTAGCAAACTAAGGATAATTTTTTATTTTTGAAAAGGAATGAGTGCATTTTATGCTCCATCTCATTTCATGGTTGTGTTTATGAGTGAGTGTGTTTTACGCTCCATCTCGACTCACCACATACCTTTCTTTTCTTTTTCCTATTTGCTTAAACCCAAATTTAGGACTAGCTTAAGAGAAACGATTTTTTTTTTTCTTTTAAGGGTTGTTATACATTCCCCAATCATGCTTCATCGCCAAGTCCACACAACTTCTCAAGACATATTGTTTCAAACTACAAAGATTCAAATATGATTAACTCTATTTTATGAAATATTGCTAACATCCTAAGTCAAGGAATATGCTCAACACAAAGTCAAGTTGCTATTTCATGCATCACTAGACGTTCAGAGACATGACTTAAAGCATAAACCTTTTTCACCCTTGTCCAGTCAGAATTAGGAAAAATCCAAAACATGAAAGTTGTAGCTCTTCTTCTTAGCTTTCCAAAGCTTCTAAATTTAGGTCATTCCGAGTTTCCAAGCTCAAGTTACACAATTTATGCTCAAAACTATCATTTATGCTAAAAATCATCGTTTAGGCCTGCAAAGACAAATTAATAGAATTAGATAGCAATTATTTCCCAAATTATATGAAAAGTATCCTAAATCCTATCAAATTTCAATGCAAAATAAGTTTATTCTAATGCTAATGTCTTCTTCCTATTGTAATGCTGAATGTGGGGCATATGCCTTGAAATTTATTGAGTTCAACATGACCAACACCCCGATGGATGGCTTGAATGATGAAACAATGAGAGAGTGTCGGGAGGGCTGGGCTGTCGACTGCTTCCATGGGCAGATGGATCCGTTTTGAGTGAGCAGAACCCAATCAAAAGGTATGAAAGTTGGACTTTGAATTTTGTAGTTTATGTGATGTTGATGTTGATACTTGGGTTGTGGTGCTGATGCTGCAGGTGTCATGCTGATATGGAGCTTTACCGAAAGAGACAGACTGAGTGAACTTCTCACCTACCGACTCTACAACTTTTTTACATGTTTTTTTTTTATTTACAAAAGTTGACGTGTCTGCAGGTGTGTACCGGATAATTTTGCAGGTTCCTGGCAAAAAATGAGAGGAAACTTCTCAAAGGCTAGTTGGCAAGAGGAGGCATCTGCAATAAAGGCTGCTGGGAAGGCATGGTACCAAACAATGATATCAGACAGGTTGCTGGCAAACAGAATTCGAAAACTTCTCAAAGGCTAGTTGACAGGAGGAGGCATCTGCAATAAAGGGATTGTGCAAAGGTGTTAGTGACATTAAACTCTTTAGCATCAAAAAGTAAATTAAAGGCAGTGTATAGGAAATTCTCAAGTCCAGATCGTTGTGCTGTGGCTCTTCTTGCGACAGCCAAAAGCCTTGTGAATCATTGTAAAGAATTGGATCTGACATTTGGGAGATATTTTTTTTTTTGTCCATATAAGATATCTCATTAGCAGTTTGAATTTACTATGTATGGTGTGATCATTTGCTTCACCCAAGTTGGATAATGGTTTTTTAGTGTTTTGTTTTATCTTGTGTATCACTACAACGTGTGATGTACTGGTGTGATAATTTGATTCACCACAGTTGGGGTTAATGGTTAGCTTGTCCAAATATTTCGATATGTGCCGCATCCCATGCCTATTTTTTATTTTGTGTTTCGATAAACATGTTATATTGATGTCTCTTATATTTTGATTTGTGATGAATTAGATTGATATAAATTACTTAATTTTGCAATACAAATTCTTTTCGGATTTGGGAGGGAAATGAGTGATGTACAAATGTTTCCCAATCACAGTCATTTCGAAATTAATTAACTTAAAGAATGGCATGGTACCAAACAATTATGTATATGACCGACCACATATATCTCTTAAACGACCAAGACTTTTCCAGAAATGATCGCTTAAGCGACCAAGAGTCTAGTACGAAGCATCGCTTAAGCGATACATAAGATCGCTTAAGCGATTACCCATCTGGGCAAATGTTCATTCTGTCTCGAAAAATATCTCTTAAGCGATCCCAAATCGCTTAAGCGACAAAGACTCTTTTAGGAAGAATCACTTAAGTGATACATAAGATCGCTTAAGCGATCATAGATCTAGGCATATTCATTATGCCTCGGACAAGATCGCTTAGGCGACCAAGAGTCTTTTACAAAAATCGCTTAAGCGATACAAATGGATCGCTTAAGCGATCATAGATCTGGGCAGATTCATTCTGCCTTGGCCAAGATCGCTTAAGCGATCAAGAGTCTTTTACGAAAATCGCTTAATGGATAGCTTAAGCGATACAAATGGATAGCTTAAGCGATTTTAGATCTAGGCATCTGCCGCGGACTAGATCGCTTAAGCGATTACCGATCACTTAAGTGACCAGGAGTAAAAGCAAAGAATCGCTTAAGCGATATAGATGGATCGCTTAAGCGACCAGAGTAAAAGCAAAGAATCGCTTAAGCCATGCAGACTAATCTCTTAACCAACTATGTAAATACAAAGGATTGCTTAAGTGATCCTATGTATTCGGATATTATTTATTGTATTTCAGAGCATCGGTTGAGCGATTAATGCTATGCTAAACATATAGGGTTTATGATTCGTCAGTGGACTATGACTGTTATTATATTTATATTAAACATATAGTTCTTTTACGTCACTATGAAACATATAAGGTGTAGAATGTTTACGTATATGCTAAACATATGGGGTGTAACAACTTCTTTCTACTATCATATTCATAACATATATTAATAAAAACACAAGTATATTTATCAAAATGGTTGGGCCCAAAAATTTTCTTTACTTAATAAATACATTCTTTACATAGTACAACATCATTTGTACAAAAAGACTCTAAAAAACAGTGGACAGTGTAGCCAAGTCTCCCTGCTTGCCGACGTCCATCTGACCACGTCCTCACCTATGTCCTGTAAAACATAGAAAACAACGGGGTGAGCCCAAATATGCTCAGTAAGTAATCTTCTACTCCGCTATCCTCGCGTATCACTTTTCAATTCTTTCCTTACTCTTGTCACTTTCTCAAATTAAATCTCTCTTTTCTTTCTCTGTTTCTACTGTTCTTTTCTTTTTTTCTATTCTTTCTTTCTCTCTATTCTCAGATATCATGCTAACATGTACGGATGAGATGCATATGCACTAATGCAAAGCAATGCATTTTCTTTCTTTTCTTGTCTTTCTCATTCTTATTCTTTTTCTTATTCATTCTTATTCTTTTTCTTATTCATTCTTATTCTTTCTTATTCTTTGCCGATCAGTCTTGGTTGATGCATGGATTCAGAACCCTTGGCCATGTGAGTGTACTCTCTCTCGTGTATAGTCCTCATCCGCATGTATTCTCACGGGTTATACGAATTCTTTTTCTAATTCTCATTCCGCTCTCTCATGGCGGTTACACGCGGATAATTTCTACACTCACGGGCTCCCCATCGCACAACCTATTCTCTTTTCTCTTCTTTAGCACTTATTATTCATTTTATTCTCTAGTACTAATTCTTTCTTTCTCTTTATTCTAAGAGAATTAGTTCTTTTCTTTATCTCTATTCTTAGAGTGTTTCTTTCTCATTTCTCATATTTCTTTCTTATGTCATTACTCAAATAAACATATCCATATGGATGGCTCATGCCTAGAATCTTTCTTATATGCATTCATGAAATGAAAATATGCTATGTTGCATAAAGTAAGGCTCTCTACTTCTACTCATGCTTCTTTTAGGCATTTCATCAAACAATATGTGTGCATACATAAACTCTATTCTAACTTTAATTATACTTATTTCTTAACCATCCAAAATTGAAGTTCAACTCCTTTAAATCATCACACATCCTGCAAAGAAAACACACTTCAAATATTCCTCTCACATTTCTTCTAAAGTTATCCATACTTCTATCAACACAATCCACCCTTCTCATGGTGGTAAGCTCTCCAAATCAAAACATTGAATCATCCATAAATCATCAAACACATTTCAAACATAAAAATTCAAGCATTAATCATATATAAAGCTCTACACATCATTCAATCATGCAAATCATAACTTAGGTGGATTTACTTACCTTAGGCTCAAGTAGAATCCACTTAAGTCTCTACTCTTGATGGCTTGAACTTTCTCTTAAACCTTTAAGTGCTTAGGATCAACTTGTATCAATTTCTAGTCAAAAGCTCTTCAAAGATCCTTGGAAAATTGAATGAAAGTTTGAGAGAATGAAGGATGAAAGAGGCGGTGGAAAGGGAGAAATGAAAAGGTTTCTAAAGCTAAACCCTTAATATCTCATATTTTCTCCTCTCTTTCCCATTATACCCTTACTCCTTCTTAGAAATTCCACCTATGCCCTTTAATTCTTTGCAAAAACATCCCCATTCAAACTATTCTCCATGCAATTTCCTTGCATTTCACTCCCACTTTTCCTGCTAATTAGGGGTAGAATGGTCATGAGCCTTAAAAGGAAGAATTCTCTAAAAATCAAGGGAAATTTTAGCCGAGTCTTCGCCATGGCGAAGCTATTTCTTCGCTCGGCGAAAAACTACAGTAGCTACACGGGGGTTGTAGCAATTCATCGCCGCGCGAAGAAGCTTCTTCGCCCCGGCGAAGATTGTAACATCAAGATTTCACCAAGTCTTACAATTTTCAAGGCAACCACTCAACCAAACCAATACACCTTTCAACCAAGGGCCAACCAAACAATATCAACAACATACAGACTCAAATGAGGATAAATCAATAAACATTCAAGTCATCATCAAATCTTAACTACGTACCTCAAGTGGGGCGTTACATGGGGTTTACGATTCGTTCAGTGGACTATGACGTTATTATATTTATATTAAACATATAGTTCTTTTACGTCAGTATGAAACATATAAGGAGTAGTAGAATGTTTACGTCTATGCTAAACATACCGGGTTACGATTCGTTCAGTAGACTATGACCGTTATATATTATATTAAACATATAGTTCTTTTACTCAGTATGAACATTAAGGTGTAGAATGTTTACGTCTATGCTAAACATAGGGGTTTACGATTCGTTTCGTGGACCATGACCGTTATTATATCAAAGATAACCATGGAATCTTAGTGAACATATGTTCTTCTTCTTGTTCAGAACATAAGGGTGGTTGTATGAATATTCCTATAAATATTACAAATCTATTCCCAAAATTTCTTTGTTTAATTATTTAGGAAAATATTAGTATTTTTTTAATTAATTAGACCCATTAAGTGAATAATTCATTAATAATGCCTGAAAAAGTTTAAAAATTAACAAAAACAACCCAACCCACTCAACTTTCCATATTCCGGCTACCACCGATGGATACAAACGATCGGCAATGGCCAATAATTCACAAGATGTGACATTTTTCGGCCAGATCCACTATGGATTTGGCCGAAAAGGCCAAATCTGGCCGTCATCGAGTTTCAAAGAAATGGCTGACGTTGACGGTCAACGACGGCCAAATATTGGGTATCGTTGACTGAAAATGACGGTCATATATTTGGCTGTCGTAGACGGCCAGATGTGGACTTTTTCGTCCGTCGACGACCAGATCTAGCTGTGATCTGGCCTTTTCCAACCACATTCAGGTCAATCGGCCGGAAAAGGCCATATCGTGTCTATCGGTAGGATTCTGGCCACTGTGGTAGGTGGGGTGTATTGTTAAATTTTAAAATTTTCGTTGGTCGATTAAGCGATCGTACTAAAAGGAACTTCGTTTACACAGGGTCGCTTAAACGTTCGTGTGATTGGCATAATCAAATCTGCCTAGGTGCATGATCGCTTAAGCGATCCGTGATATCGCTTAAGCGTGTTTTTGTCTTGGTCGATAAGTGTCGTGGATCGCTTAAGCGATCATGTGATTGGCAGAATCAATATCTACCCTAGTGCACGATCGCTTAAGCGATCCGTGATATCGCTTAAGCGATCCTGTTTGAAAAACCCTTGTTGCTTAAGCGATATACTTAGTCGCTTAAGCGATCATGGGCAATATATACTTTTCCTGCTTTCTCGTGAATTTTGACAAAATAAAATTACCAACACGTATTAATCATACTTTCTCCTCAATTTGACAAACTAATCCAAACTAAAACAACAACAAATTTAGGTCATGTAATATGAATACTAATATAAAGAATGATTAATTAAAGGTAATAATAAAATTTAAAACATCAATAATTAAAAACAATAACTCATCAACCGTTGGCCTTCGCAACTCCCTGAATTTCATCCTTCTTCGAACCTAATTTTTGGATCTGCATGTGATTACTTCTGGTGACTGCTTCTCTTGTGGCCAGGTTGCTTGCAAATTGAGCACTTATTCATCTTCTGGGGAACCTCAGAGGCTGATGGATACGCTTAACTCTTTTCTCCCCTTTACTATCTTTGAATGGCAGATGGATGATAATGTCAGCCAACTCTGGCAGCACGACCCACGCTCTTTTGGAGGCAACGATATATTGTTTATGAATAAGCTAGCATGTAGTGATCTGCCATATAGAGAAGGGAGCAAAATTCCATGTAAATTCTGGAACCAAAATCCGGCTCGTTGGTGTTCAGTGCTACTAGTGCATGAGGACAAAGTAAACGTTGAATGTCAAGCACTTTACAACTGCAAGTTTTACTAACAAGGTTAACTAGGGCATCCGGACCATAGCGGCGCACCGTGAACTCTTGAGCATTAAGAGGATAGGCAAACAGTGCATTTGACAGTTCCATACGTTCTCGCAACAATTTTTCAGCTGACGGAGCAAGGGTTTTTAGTAAAATTATTGACTCCGTACGACACTCATGGAACCACGTGACAATGTCCTCTGGATTGCATCAAAAAGTGCAATATTGGAAAGTCTCTTCTATTAACAACTTCGAATTTATGGACTCCGCTATATTCGTGATCCGACATCAAACCTTCTAGGAAAGTAAGCTCTCACTTCGCTCGAAACCACCATCATGCTCAAGTACTTAGCAACTCTATCATCCTTGATTCGGATGCTGGAAGTGCTTCTCGAATCATCAACCCGATAAGCTTTTGTGCATGTAGTATGTCTGAAGGAGGCCCACACACTTAAACTTTTGTTTTACGTTCTCACCAAGGTGCCTCATATAGAATCTGTGATGTGCTTGACGGTAAATAATGGCAATTCCCTTCTTTATAGAGTTATGCTATTGGATAGTTGTTTTTTTTAGGCATGTGAGTATTACAATTATGATTTTCTTTTTTTAACTATATCAGACAATGTTCATGTTGCACTATCGTACGTAACTGCTGAAAAAACCAAGTCCACGACTCGTCATTCTCAAAGTCAACCACACACCATGCAACAGGATATGTGTGATTCTCGCTGTCTTGTGCAGTGGCCACCAACAATGTACCTCCATACTTTCCTGTCAGAAAGCAACCATCAACAGCCAACACCTTTCTCATGTTTACAAAACCCCTTATAGTAGAACCGTAAGCAACAAAAAATATTTAAACATCATATTCCTGTCCCACTTCAAAGCCGTCTTGCTACCTTGGTTTGTCAACTCAAGCATATAACGGTACGCTTCTAATACTGCGTACCTGTACTCCGGCGTGCCCCTCACAAAATCTTGTGCATGTTGTCTCCCTTTCCAGCATTTCTAGTAACTAACAGCACATCCCAACTTTGTGCACACAAGTCTCTGAATGTCTTTAGGAGATGGACCTTTCCCTTCAACGAACCGACTTTTCACAAATTGTCTAATAACATCAGCAGACGCTTGTCAATGCTCACCTGAAATATGTCCCAAACCACATGTGTGCTCACAGGTATATGTGCTAAGAATAAATTTTTCCGACTCCGCCAACCTTCTACAATAAACCCGCCACTTGCACTTTCGGTCATGACATGCAACCGTCACAGCTAATGAATTTGACTTTTTGGTGATGAACTCAAAATTACCTCACGGCAACAAGTTTTAGCTTCCTCACCACTTCCTCTTTGTTGTCAAATAAATACCCTATGCGCAACTCCGATCCATCCGTAAAAACATGAGCTGATTCACTACTACCTCCAATTGCTCCCTTTGAACCTGCATAAACGACCATAGTGTTCTCTTCCTCACAATCTACGCCTTCTGCATAATCTGTATTTAAAGGAATCTCTACATCTATGGGAACATCTACGGGGTCCTCCTCCTCAACATTTTCATTCTGCCCCCATCACCAACCTCTTCTACAGTGTCCTCCTCACCACCCAATTCACCGTCTACTCTTGATTTTTCAACTAACAAATCAATGGCCTCATAGTTCAAATTAAAACTAGGCAAATCTCCGCCTACTTCCTCGTTATCCCCTTCCTTTGAACCAACTTCCAACGGTTTTTCTACAAAAGAAACCTTTAAAATCGGCCTCGAACCATTATCGGCCACATCAATCATATATAACTTCACACTTTTATCTGATTTTAATATAGCAGGAGGTACCTTATAATGTTCAGGAACTCTGCTTAAAACACACTTCACAACTATATCACTATGCGAGCAACTCAAATTACCTCTTCTAATTACTTCATCAATCAACTCATCAAAACTAACCTCTGTGCTCATAGCAATTGGTATAACTTTTTTGCTCTTCCCAATCAACTTCTAGTTACTTTCTTCCTCCACCCACTCACCAAAATATTCAACACCCAAAACAACTTGTCCCATGTGCAATAATAGCCAACTACCTGTAATGCAAGAAAAAAATTATTCTTAAATGCTGTCCTAAGGCTTCAAATATTTTAAAAAGAATCTGCACAGTTGCTTATATGGTCTGCTGTATCGCTTAAGCGATCTTATGCCATTTATTGATCGCTTAAGCGATCTGCTCCTATACACCAGACTTTTACCAGATTGCTTAAACGATCTTATGCCACATACCTGATCGCTTAAGTGATCTATTTGCTGCATTACCAGACCTAACAGATCGCTTAGGCGATCTACCAGATTGCTTAAGCGATCCATCATACCTAGAACACATTTTTAGTCATCTCCACTTACAATTGATCCATCATACCCATAACACATACCCAGAACAAATTTTCAACAAATTTCACTCCTTTCAACTTGCATTACATCAAACACAACCCAACAACCTAAACAACTAAATCAAAATCATAACCCAAACGCCATCCATTATTAAATCTTTGTAAATCTAAATATAAAATGTAAAGAGGAGATACACATACTTAGATGAAATGTCAGGAGGAGGAGGAAGGGGATCTTTGGCGGAGAAGATGTTAATGGTGAAGGAAGAAGAAAGTGTTAATGGCGGAGGAACAAGAAGATATAGAGGAATGAGGAAGAAGAAGATGTAGAGGAAGGACGAAGAAGAAGATGTAGACGAAGAAGAAGATACAGACGAAGAAGAAGATGTAGACGAAGCTAAGAAGAAATATCAACCAGGGTAGAGATGCGTTAATGGCGGGAGGAAGAAGAAGGTGTTTGGGTTTGTTTGCAAGAATTTTGGGTTTTTGGGAATATAGATAATTTTTAAAAGATTACATAATACTTCATTAATCCTAATTAAGCACTAATCAAGTTTAATTACCCTTAATCAATAATATGGCTATTTAGTTAACACTTTAAAACTTCATAGCCTTTTAATTAAATTTAAACTTCAGATGTCGTTTTAATAAACTGCGCCTTATATATCAATCTCAGGAAATGAATAAAAATTGAATTAGTATTATATCATACTTCTTTTAAATTGATTTCCTTCCTTTCTGTCTAATCAACCTAAATTAAGGTTGGTGGATGAACCTCTAATGCAGCTCTTTAACTAGACGGAACTCATAAAAATAATAACTAATATGTCTAGTTGGGAGGATAAATGGGTGGGTATGTTATATAAATTATTACATTGCTGTCTTTTTTAAATATTAATATAATATTAGTTATTATTATTATTTTTTGAATAATTTCTTTTAACCCCCTACATTTGAAATTTTGCTAAAAAACCCTAGTCATATAAAACTTTAATTTGTAGTATAATCACCCCCACCCAGCCCAAGCCACTACTGGTAGCTAGCCACCACTAGGGGTGTTCGGTTCTAGGTACCCTACATTTTTTGAAGGAATCAGAACTGGAACTGAAACCGATGGTTCCGGTTCCTAGGTACTTAGAACCAGAACCAGAACTTGTAACAACGATTCCAGTTCTGGTTCTGGGTACCCTGTAAAATTACATGACCCCCCAACAGTTTTTAAAATGGCAAAAAAACCCTTAAAACTTACAAATACCCCCCACCTGGCACTTGTTAACAAAAATAAAATTACAAATTATAAATTCAAAATTACAAACTCCATTACTTTGTAAAGGTAGATTCTCAAAAGTTAAACCAACTTACTTTAAATGTTATGAAATATAAATATAAATGTATTCACATTACTTTTTCTACAAAAGTTTTTATTAACCCCCTAATCTTTAATTTTATTTTATATTAGTCTCGGTTCCTGGTTTCTAACTATAGGAACCAGAACCGCACTGTAACGGTTCCAAAAATTTGGAACCGGAACCTACCCGTTGACGGTTGGTTCTGGGTAGGAACGGGAACCAGAACCAAACCCCGGGTACCCGCCGGTTCTGGTTCCAACAGGTTCTTTTGAACACCCCTAGCCACCACTGTCGGCTGTCGCCAACAGTAGAAGGAATGGTACACGATTGACCGTGCACCAGCAAAGCCATTTCTGGCCATGGATCACAAATCCATGGCCATTTTACGACCAAATCTATGGCCATTTCACTACAAAAGATGTGGCCGTGAAACGACCAGATCTGTGGCTGTTTCACAACCATATCTATGGCTGTTTCATGGCCAGATCTGTGGCTGTTTTACGGCCACATCTTTGGCTGTGAAACGCCATAGAAACAACCAGGTTTGTTTGTTTTTGGCCATGAATCACATATCCATGGTTGGAAAAGGCCTTACTGGCACACGACTAGACAAATCCCACCAGTTGTGCACCATTTCGATGATTGACACTGGTGGCCGACAGTGGTGAGTGACGGTCGGTGGTGGTCTTGGGTGGTTGGAGATATTTTATTAAATTTTAAATTTTTTATGGCTGGGGTGTTTTAGCTAATTTCTCAAATATAAAGGGTTTGGTAAACATTTGAGGGCAATTGTGTCTAAAATGGTTTTTAATTAAGGGCAAAATGGGTATAAAAATCAGATTACCTCGGTAATGTTTTAATCCCAGAGGTGGGAGAGGGAATCGGATTACTCGTTACATTACCAATAGTAAACACTATTTGCAATAAAAGATTCAAGTAATATTTTATTACTTGCAAACCAAACATCGGAATCTTGCAAAATAAACGAAGATTATCCCTATTATATTATATGCCCCCGATCCAAACGCACCCATATAACATAGTTATATTATATTATATTATTATATTTGTAGCATATTTCCCTATACCTTTTGAGCCTTAATGAAAAATAGACACAAACAAGGGACATTATATTATTATTATATAACGTTAAAATCAATTTTTATTGGTGAGTTAAAAATGGAAAATGCTACGTTTACAACATTTTCTCACAACCTTGATGTGGCAACTCGTCATTAATTAACTCGCCACATGTAACGCCCCACTTGAGGTACGCAGCTAATGTTTCTTCTTTTGCTCTTATTTGAGTTGGTTTATTAGTATTATTGTTTGGTTGACCTTTGATTGAGTGATATGTTGAACACTTGCCCTGAAATTGGTTGAAATAGAAGAAGTTTACTGTTCCAGGCTTCGCCGGGGTGAAGAAGAATCTTCGCCATGGCAAAGAGGTGTTGAAGCCACGGGAAACTGCTGGACAGTTTCGCCGCGGCGACATGATATTCTTCGCCGCGGCGACGGGCTGACCAAAATGTTTGTTAAGTTTTAGATATTTTTCTTCCCTAAGGGCAATTTGACCTTTCTACCCCTAATTAGTAGGAAAAGTGGGGAGTAAAATGTAAGGAATTTTCATGGAGAATATGTTGATATGGGGGTGTGTTTGTAATGAATCAAAGGATATAGATGGAATTCCTAAGGAAGAGTAAGGGCAAAATGGGAATGCTTGTGCATAAATTTCATAAAAGGAATTAAGTCATTGCAAACCCTTCATTCTTCTTCTCCATCGCCACTCTCCTTCTATTTCCTCTCATTTTCTCTTCATTTGTTCAGGATTTTTGAGGGCTTTTGGAGTGTTTTGGGGTAGAAAATCAATCTAGGCATCCTAAGGTATGGATTCTTGCTTTGGATGTGAAGCTTTGTGAGTTTTTATGTATATTTGATATTGAGGCTTTTGGTTCATTTGTTTAAAGAGTAGAGAAAGAGTCAAGCAACAAGAGAAAAGAAGAGCTAGTGAGATCTCTCATACAAGGTAAGTAAATCCCAACCCAAGTTGTGATTTGAGAATTTTCTTGATTAGGGTTTTAATAGCAATTGTATGTATGTTATACATGTTATATGCTCTGTTATTGAGTTTTAAATGGAGATTATTATTGCTTGTAGTTGTTCATACACTTCAATTGTGAGAAGTGAGATGTGGGTTGGAAATGTAGTTTGAGATGGAATTGAAGGATATTGAGAAATCCTTTTTGGAGTGCTATTCTATGGCAGGAATTATGGCTATGTGAGGGAGTTTTCTCCATTTTGGATGGTTAGAGAAAGACATAGAATTATTGTTATAGAGTTTTGTTATGCACTTGAGTTGTTTGATGAAATGCCTAATAAGGTTTGGTAGAGTAGTGAACCTTAATTCTTGCAACATTGCATTTGGCATTTCTAAGTGCATTAGTGAGATGAACCATCCATAGGCTTAATTGTGCATTGAGAAGTGACTTAAGAAAGAGTAGGAAACTTTGTATATGCACTTGCTCTATGAGTAGAGAACTTTGTGGATGCAACTCTTTAAGGGTAAGAGAGAATGAGAAGTGCTAGAGTAGAGTGAATGAGAAGAGTATTAGAAACGGGTTGATGCTTTGTGATCATCACCCGAAAGTTATGAGATCGGTTGATGCTTTGTGATCATCACCCGACAGTTATTAGAAACGGATTGATGCTTTGTGATCGTCACAAAAGTCATGAGGACGGGTAGGTGCTTTGTGGTCTCCACCCGATAGTTACGAAAACCGGGTAGGTGCTTCGTGACCCCACTCAGTAGTCACTAAGAGTGGGTTGGTGCTATGAACTCTACCCAATAGTATGAAGAGTGAGATGGTGCTGTGTGAACGCCATCCGGCCATACCTCTGGTAAGATAAGGCCATGATGTTTAGTAGAAAACAACAAGAGTAGTGTGAGGAAGAATTAAGAGAAATACATAGGGGATAGACAGTAGAGGGTTTACTTACTGAGCATTATTTGTGCTCACCCTGTATTTTCCTTTGTGGATGCATGATCTAGGTGATTATGCAGTCGGAGGGGCTTCGGCAAGTGAGGAGCAATAGCTACACTGTTTCCCCTGTTTTTGTCTTTTTAAATGGCATTTTGTAAATATTGCTCTTTGTCTATAAAAGACTTATTACATATAATAAAAAAGAAAAGTTTTGGGCCCATTTTCTATTATTATTATGCATGCATTGTACTAGTTTACAGCAGTTGTTACACCACAGTTTAGTGTCATTGCCATTTACTGAATTGCGCCGGGGGATAACTTCACCCGTGTTCGGGGAGTGATGAATCCTATATCGATCCACCATAGTGTTGATACACTCCTTGATGCAGCCAATCACTACCGTATTGACAGCTCTGAATAGAACTGCGTTGGGCTAGTGTCAAACTGCACCAATCGGTGCACAAGGCGCTCTGATGATCTCAAGTCTAAGGATCACATGCACCACCATTCGTTAGAGGTATTTGTTCCATAGACACTAGGGTTACCATCCATATGGAATCCTCTGGTGGGTCAGTCTAGTGAACTTGCCTACGAAGAAACCCATGTGTTGCACCAGGTTGTCACCAAGCAACCTTGACAAGTGAGATCAGTCACTGCCTTTCGACAGGGTCGTTTAACACTATAATAGCCTTACCTATATCTGTGCCCTTACTTTAGAATAATATTGGGGCTACGGACATTTCTAGAATGGCCACCATATGTGCTCATAGGGTTCTCACTATCAAAATTTGAAACACTTGATACCCTCGTCACGGTTCTACCATTCTAAGGACATATATCAATACATACAATGACGATTTACGCGATAAGAATAAATGCCTTTTATGATCAATGAACATATTACAAAGAGTCAATTCTACAATAATTGATTGGCTCTAGGGATCTACTCTAACATTTTTAGCCATCAATAGGTCAGAAAATGCCATTTGGAGCTTCCCGATGTCTCTTGGCTATCATGGTACTCAGGCGGCGGTCGGTGGTGGTTTGGCTGGTGGCAGGGGATGGGGGGTGGGCTTAGGTGGGCTACAATTTGTTTTGAATTCAAGGATAATTTTGTCAAAAAGTTAATTAATTGGGTAAAATAGTAAAATCCAGATTCAGTAAATAAATTTAAAAATAGGATATTATTGTCTAAAATTTATTAATCAGGGATAGAATGTGACAAAAATAAGATTACCTTGGTAATTTTACAATACCTAAGAAAACAAGGTTATCAGATTACATCCAATATTACCAACAGTAACTACTATTGGTATTTGAAGATTATTGAAATCTTATATTACTTGACAACCAAACTAGTAATCAGGTAATATAAGATGACATAACACTGTAATCTCATATAACTCCCAACCAAACACCCCCTTAAAGAGAGTTAAACAAACTTTGAGTAATTAGAAGAGGGAACAAAAACTCAAATACGGGAAAGATTGTGAGGTTGATAAATTAATATCTACAAGGGGAGAAAAACTAATCCTTTTATCTAGTGAAACTATCTCTACTTTAGACATGACAATTTTGCCAACCACATAAATCATTTGTGTATTATGTTGAGATTTGTTGTTTCTTGCTTCTTTATTGTCTCTAAATCGCTTTACATTATTAGTCCATCCAAATAGGATGTAATCCGAGCCGAGCCACTCGTGAGCTGCTTAGGCTCGGCTTGAGTCGAGCTCGAGCTTAACATATTATAACCCTAATTTTTTGGAATTTGGGGGAGCTATGAAAGTTTTGCATTTTAGGGAGGTCTCTGTAATTTACCATTTTGTTTTGTAAATTTATCAAACTGACAAATTCGTCCTCTTCAAATACTAACCTAGTTCTTCATCTCTCCGCCAACTTACTCATCGTGCTCACCTCCATCTCCGATAAAAATCCTAACATAGTTCTTCATCTCTCTACCAACTCGCTCTCTACACTCGCCTCACATCTTACCAAAATCCTAACCTAGTTCTTCATATCGATGAACTGTAATATCTTTTTCTCGCTACCAGATTTAGGAAAATTTTCATGTTAACTTGTTTCAAGTTTTGTTTAAGTATAGACATATTATATCCACTTCGATTGAGAATGGGTTTTGGGTTATTTAGTGTTATTGGCCTTGATTTTTGAGTTATTCATAACTTTTTATTGAACTGAGTGAGTGGCTCTTAAAATTCTAGTTATCACTTAAGATATCTTCTATATGATTGCTTATCACCAGTTCATACAATATCTTTTAGGGGCCGTTTAGATCATATAATGTTTTATTATAGGGGAATATTATATTAACGCAAAGAAAGATTACCTTGAAGATTACTGGGAATGTTTAGAAAATGTATTTGATTGGTTCTAATAAATTGGTGAATAATATGTTTGGTTGGGAGGACAAATGGGTGGGTATGTTATGTAGATTACTAAATTGCCCTCCTTTTTAAATATTAATATAATAGTTTTTTTTATTATTATTTTTTGAATTATTCTTTTAACCCCCTACATTTGAAATTTTACTAAAACACCCTAGTCATATAAAACTTTAATTTATAGCAAAATCACCCCCACCCACCCTAAGCCACTGCCGGTAGCCAGCCACCACCGTCAGCCACCATCGACAGTAGATGAAATGGCACACGACAGGCCGTATATGGTCAGTCGTGTGCCAGTAAAACTGGAAATCTCCATGGATCACAAATCCATGGCCGAAAAATAGCCAGATCTATGGCCATTTCACGGCTATAGATCTAGCCATGAAAAGGCCAAATCTTTGGTTGTGCCATTTCACGGCCACATCTTTGGCCATGAAACGGCCATAGAAACGCCAGATGTGGCTATTGTCGGCCATGGATTTGTGATCCATGGTTGAAAAAGGCTTTATCGGCACACGATTGACCAAATCCCACTAGTTATGCACCGTTACGGCGATTGACGCCGACGGTGGTGTAAAAACCCTCCCCAGTCAGGTACCCTCTGAATATCACTTAATGAGAATCCAGAGAATTTATGTCTGGGGAACGAGTTGTATTTAGAAAACCTGTGCAAGGATAATGATAATGTTCAAAACATTACTATAAGATGTACCGCAGGATCAAAATTTGTACCTTCAAAAATAAAATAAAAATAAAAATTTGAATTCATTTGGGCATCAATCAATCAAAACATACTAATGCCATTTTCATTCATATGGTGGAAGCTTTAAAAAGGGGTTTCAAAAACATTTGTCATTTACATTATTTACATCAAGATAAAATGTCAGGATGACAATAAATTATCTCCCCTCACGCATAGCCTTGCTGTCTCCAGCATCCTTCGTTTCTAGATTACCTGTAAAACATTCAATCATGAAAGGGTGAGCGCTAATCACTCAGTAAGGAATGATCCATTTAATACCAAGTATGTTATTTGACATTCATTCACATACCGCACCTTTTTTTGCATCTAAGTATGGTTCCTTTTCTTTGCTAACTCATATACTTTTCATCATCTTCCCCATGGTCATATAAAACACCAAGTGTACACATACAAATAAGTATGTAAACATAGTGCACACACATCACACGTCATGACATAACATCTAAATATCATCTAACATGAGTACAAATCATCTCATAATGTAAATAACATCATAACTCATGTAATGCAACTAGATGCATATGAATCATCCAATGTCTAGCCGATCAAACTTTTCTTAGCGTCTTAAGCACTTCATATCATCTAGCCTCAAATTCATCTAGAGCTCATATCATTGGGAGGCATGCTTATGCGTTATTTAGCATCTAAAGCATATATTCATCTTTCCTTTCATCTAGCCTTAAATTCATCTAGAGCTCATATCATCGGGAGGCGTGCTTACGCGTTATTTAGCATCTAAAGCATATATTCATCTTGCCTCAACCAGAATACGAGGATATGCTTATGCGGTAATTAGCATCTAAAGCATATATTCATCTTTCCTCTCATCTAGCCTCAAATTCATCTAGAGCTCATATCATTGAGATGCGTGCTTACGCGTTATTTAGCATCTAAAACATATATTCATCTTTCCTTAACCAGTATGCGAGGATATGTTTATGCGTTTTCCATCTTGTCTATATGCATCTCTAATATTTTATGGCATGTAAATACATGTTTTAGTGAGCTTAATTCTTTTGATTCATCTATGGATTATCAATCCATTTACATTACCTCTTGCTCACATTCATCATCTTGAAACATATATTACATTGCATCTTCATGCCATTTCATAACATTAATCATGCATTCGCATCCATGACCATGTATATCTTTCAAAGATCATCTAACTAATGGTAAACATTAGTACATGGCTTAATTACAATAATACATTAGTAATCAATTCATAATCATAAGAATTGATTGTGTTAAATCTTAAACTTTAATAACCAGAAGTTTATTCTTCAGGCCATTTTCCATCCATTTCTCAGACGAATTGGCTCTTGAAATATATAGGGCTATGTTTAAAGTTTCTAATTCTTCAAGAATCATCTCATTTCAATTTTTATAAGTTAAGTTATGGCCGAAATACTGGAGCATGTTTAACATAACCCCTAAAATTGCCAAATCTAAATTTTTCACATTAAACCATGCCATAACAACTTATATTGACAATTAACAAATATGTCAACTCATGGATCAATTAAACCTCCCCTTAATAGTCTTTAACATCTTAAAGGAAGGGTAAAACCTCTTTCCCATGATCATCCATCATTGCTATAATATTGTAAGTTAATGCAAACAACACATCAATACTTCTAATAGCAATCATTCAACACCATGTGGCCTCCAATACTACAAGTTTTGCCACAATCAACATCAATAATTCATTTTCTTCAATTAAACATAACAACTCATAAAACATAAATGGCAATAATTGTTGCAATAGGTGCCCTAGAGCCAATCAATTATTGTGGAATTGACTCTTTGAAATAATGTTTATTAATCAATAAAAAGGCATTATCCACTATACCACGTAAATCATATTATGTGTATTGATATATGTTCTTAGGATGGTAGAACCGTGACGAGGGTATCAAGTGTTTCAAATCTTGATAGTGAGAACCCTATGATCACATATGGTGGCCATTCTAGAAATGTCTATAGCCCCAATATTATTTTGACCAAGGACATAGATAATACGGTAAGACTATCATAGTGTTGAATGACCCTGTCAAAAGGCAGTGACTAATCTCACTTGTCAATGTTGTTTGCTGACAACCTGGTGCAACACATGGGTGCTTGCTATAGGCAAGTTCACTAGACAGACCCACTAGAGGATTCCATATGGATGGTAACCCTAGTGTCTATGGAATAAATCCTCTAACAGATGGTGGTGCATGTGATCCTTAGACTTGAGATCACTGGAGTGCCTTGTGCACCAATTGGTGTAGTTTGACAATAGCCCAACGTAGTTCTATTCAGAGCTATCAATACAGTAGTGATTGGCTGTGTATTGAGACTATGGTGGATCGACAAATGATTCATCACTCCTGAGTACGAGAGAAGTTATCTCACTGGGTAATTTAGTAAATGGCAATGACACTAAATTTGTGGCCATAGTGGGATTGAGTTGATGCTCAATCCAATTTAATATTCCTGTCATTGGTCTAGTAATTGAATACAAACATGTCGAGGATATCTGAGGTTGACACTATTTCTATACCTCAATCTCGATGAGATAACAGTTGATGAAATGATTTGATTTCATGGTAACCATATAGTTGACAGGCTGCGGTTTCGCTGAATCTAAATCTGAATCTAAATCTATCGGGTGGCCATAATGTCTTGCTAGGGGCCAATCTTGGTCTGTGTGTAGTGAGACGATTAATTGATGTTAATCACGATACTACACACTGTTGATATGATGAGGAGCCTATGGGACACACACTTAGAAGATAATTTAAGAATCAATTTGTGAGAAGGGTATTTTCGTCTTTTGGGATGAAAATGGTATTTTGGTAATCTCACAGTGCAATTAAATTTGCTAAGGTTGTTGCCTGTATTTAATTTTAATATTAAAATTAAATTAGTGAGATTATATTTAAATATATCTATGTATATATTTAAATGAATTATTATTATTAATTAAATGTTAATATATTATTATATATTAATTGATTTTAATTACAATAATAATTAATTAATTAAAATACCATAAAGGGTGTGTTTGGTTGCAAGGGTGAACTAGGGTTGGAGCCCATGTCTATTCCTATAATATTCTTTCTAGCTAGTTACTTGGAAGGTATAAAATGAAGACTTACTAAGTTCAGTAAAACCTTTCTATAGTGATACTCTATGTAAGAATAAACTCTATATAGTCATAAAAAAATTTATTCCCAATTTGGGATAGTTATAAATAAGAATAAACTCCACATTATAATAAGTTATAATTTTTTTAATTCCCGTCTTAAGGAAAGTTGCCTCCACATAGTAATAATTATCTGTATATTGAAAAAAAAAAAAATATGCTATCTTACATTAAAGGTTTAAGATGAAATAAAATATTTATCTAAAGTTGTTTGGATAATTGATTTATGTTTTAGAGTTGTTACCACATCTCTTAACTTGCGAGTACATTACCCGCTAGCATGGACATCTTCTTGTTGAAACTAAAATATTTCTAGCTTCTCAAGCATGTTTAGAGCTTATTGGCACGAAACTTTTTGTATTTCCCTACTATTATTCTCATGATTATTTCCTTTCTCTTCTTGTCTAATTATAACAATGATTTCTTTTTCAGTTAAAGTATACATAACTTATTGCTCATTTGGATAATTGAGGAAGACATTAATATCCATTCGATTAGTGTAGTGAAGTTGTCAAATCTGATCACTCCATTCTACTATGATTCTTTGATTCTCCTTATCCACTTTATTTGTAACTTGCAATTAATCGACATCGGGGGTCCTAATTTTGTAATGTTTAAAACAATTGGCAATTGTCTATGACTTCACATTAATTTGACCATGCAGCAATTGCATTTACAATTCCATCATGGACACTTATCTTTATTGGTTCCAAGACACAATCTTCTATCCGTTTCAAAAGTAAACAATTGAAGTGTTGAATTGAAATCCTGATACTGTTAAAACATTAATTGAAATCCTAATACTGTACTACAAAAACATGAATTATAAAATAAGAAATTTTTGTAACTACACCTTTATTAAGTTATAACCTCTTTATACTAATAAAATTAGTTAGTCCCACCATTATGACTATATAGAGGTTTTACTATATATCATAGAAAAACATATATGGATATAAGTATAAGGTAGTGGACCCAAAAATAGTATTACTTTTATATACAAATCTCTACATCAAGTACCATAGTCACACAAATAAACTCAAAAATATAGTCCGACAGTGTTGCCTTTCTCCTTCGCTACTTGACGTCCCATCCGACCGCATCTCATATACTACCTGCAAAAACAGTGAAATCAACGGGTTGAGTACTAATTGCTCAGTAAGTAAACCTACAACACTTCTATTCTTTCTCCATTACTCAGATTCTAAATTTTCTTTCCTTACACCAAGCTTCTCTTTTCTTCTCTGTTTTCTACGATTCTAGTTTCTCACTTACCGATATGTAGGCAAAATTAGGGTAACTAACTCGGGATAGTAGAAATGACATGATGCATAAACTTTTCTATGCAATACATTTTCTTTTCTGTTTTCTTTCTTTTTCTGTTTCAATTGTCTCTTTTCTATTTCTCTTCTCTTCTTTTCTATTTCTTTCTTTCTTTTCTTTTCTTTTCTATTATTTCGTTTCTTTTCTTTTCTCTTCTTTCTTTTCTTTTCTATTCTTTCTTTCTTTTCTTTTCTATTCTTTTTTTGCCGATCAGACTCGGTTAAGGCATGGATTCGAAACCCTGGCTGTGTGAGTGGGTACAGTCCTCATCTACATGCACTTCTAACGGACTGTGCAAATTCTTCTCTCTTATTATGAGGCTGCTCACTAAAGGCGGCGTGCATGTTGGTATGCTTTGCTGGGTACAGTCCTCATCCACATGCACTTCTAACGGACTGTACAAATTCTTCTTTCTTATTTTGAGGTCGCTCACTAAAGGCAGCGTGCATGTGGGCTATTCTTTTTCTTGGTCACTCACGGGTTCCCCATTGCAACAACCTTCTCTTATCTTTTTACATTTCTTTAAATAAAATTTCAGATTTGAATTATTCTTTAATTATGTTTCTTAAAACAATAATTCTACATTTAATTTCTTTTCTTTCTTTCTCTTTATTCTTTAATAGTTTCATACATATGTATGTGCATGGAAATATGCTCATTCTTTGCTATTCTTTCTAAATGCAAATGTGAGAATGTGAGAATGCATTATGGTATATAAAAAAAATATCATTAGAGAACTAGTATTTTCTACTAACAACCTTCCCATACTTGAAATCAATCATAGATTATTAGACTAAAAATAAACTAATAAATTGGAAGCATTCTTAAGGTAGTCATACTGCACAGGTCATATTCAAGAAGGCATATATCGAGTTACACACATTAGATTGCTATGATCTTAGTCTCAATTTAAATCTTAGAGAAAGGGCTACAACTTTTATGTTTAGGTCTCAACACAGTTCGATATGTAAGATGCTCAAAAATCACTCAGAAGGCCAAGAATTTGACAGGGCAACCATGGTAACATGTTTTCTCTTAGGATTTTCATCAAACAATTCATATGCACATACAAATACTAAGTTGGCTACACTTCCACATCTTTCTCAAGCCACCAAAATAGGAGTAAGAACTCCCTAAAGCCAACAATCAACCTAGCTAAAATTCATCCTCCACCTTTTCACATCCGTACTTTCATTTTTCATCCAAAATTCCATCAACTCAACACATACAAATACATCAATTCTCATCACATATTAATAAATCAATTCTCATCCCATACTAATAAATCAATTCTCTACACATACTAATGAATTAATTTTCATCACATACTACTAATTCATTTCCCATCATATACTAATAAATTACTTCTCATGGTCATGAAATTCACATATCAAACAACCTCAATTTTCAATCCATAATGTCTCATCATCCAAACACACATACAACATAAAATAAATTTCTCTACACAACTTGTGATTAAATCAAGGCTAAAGTTGGATTTACTTACCTTGAATTTGAGCAACTCCAACAATATAATCTCTCTTTGGTAGAATTCCCTTTCCTCTTAAACCCTAAGCATATACAACCATAAGAATTCAAAACTTTAAAATTTAATCTCACTTCTTGATGCAAAAATCTTACCTTTGGATGCTTAGGATTGAAAATCTATCAAAATTGTGCTAAAAAATCCTATGAATTTCCTTGAAAATTTAGTGAAGGAATTTGAGAGAATTTGGGTAGAGATTGGCCTGAATGGAGGGGGAGGGTGGCTATGGTTTCTCTTCACCCTTGCACTTTCTAAAAATTCCATCTATTTCCCTTAGTCAATTACAAAAATGCCCTCATTTTTATTAACTTCTCCATGTTATTCTACTTCTTTTCACTCCCCACTTTTTCAACTAATTATGAGTGAAAAGACCATTTTACCCCTAATGAAGGTTTAAGGAATTTTCTTTACACTTGTCCAAGATAACTTAAACAAAATTCAACTAAGGGTATTAGGGCAAAAATAAAACTACGTACCTTGATGTGGTTGTTACAATTCCTAAGGGAATAGGGTTTTAATTGTTGCACTATATAAGTGCAACTTAAAATTTAAAAAAAAAAAATTATTCATTCAATTAAAACCCTAGCCACCCAAAAGGTTCTCTCTCTCTCTCTCACGTTTTCTTCTTCAAGTGAAGAAGAAATTTTTTCAATTTTGATAGTTCTTGATTCTTGATGCCGGCAATTGTTCTAGCAAAACAATTGTCAGTTCTTTGGATTATCTTCATGTGGACTTCCGTGAATGCGATCCTATATTGGATAGATTAGCGAAGAATCATGTGAACAGTAGATGGTGAACAGTAACCGGTGAACAGTAGCTGGTGAACAGTGTTAATGTCCGAAATCAGAGATATTCAGAAGAGCCTCCAAACGTCGGTATGAACTAAATCCTTGTATGGATTTGTTTTTAATAAAGTTTTATTTTACGTTTCAGTTTATGCATGAAAACGTTATAATCTGTACTCGGATCTTGGTTCGTGTAATTGATCGATTCGTTTTAAATATTACGTTTTTTCACTGCACGAATCTGGTCTGTTACTAACAGTGGTATCAGAGCCTCGGGTACTAGATTATAATGTTTAATCGTTGATTGATAACATGTTGATGCATAAATTGATTGTTTTTAAATCTGTAAAATTTTTGTTTGATTGATCAATCGACTAATGATGTGTTGATGAGTGACTTATTGGTTGGTTGATGTCTTGGTCGAATGCTTGTGCATTCGATTTGATTTGGATCCATATCATTACGTGAAAAACTGCAAAAGGGTTATTGTGCGATTCACTGTTTTGCGGCGTTAGTCGCGGCAAAATAACAGTTTGCCATGGTGAGAGGCAAAAAAAAAAAAAAAAAAAAAAATGAATCTGGCCGCGGCAAAATAAACCTTCGCTGTGGCGACCTGTCGAAAAAGTAGATCTAGCCGCGGTGAAATAAAGTTTCGCCGCAGCATGAAACTCTATGGAACGTTTTGTGTTTTCTGGAAGTTTATGGAGTTTGCCACGACAAAATAAAACTTCGCCATAACAACCATGTATGTATGAACTTCGCCGGGCGAATAATTTATTCGCTGCGGCAAGAGTAAATTGCTCCCGAAGGGAAAGGTAGACCTATTAGTTAGAGATGGAGCACATGATGCTGCATTAGCTGTAGGATGTTATTGTTTGATTTTGCCTACGGGCTTGTTACTTGGAACTTGTGGATTGTTATGATATTCATTCAGTTTCTAGAAATAATTTTTCTGTGTCCATTTTGGACATGTAAGAATATTGATTTACTAATGGATTGTTGCCTTTTAGTATAAATAATATTCTATGGAACTGTTTCATAATAATATGTTTTAAAAAATGGAAATAAGAATATTCTCAAAGTCACATCTACGCCGAATGTGGCAAGTTGAGTTAAACATACTTGAAGGAATGCCGGAGCTAGGTCCATGATGAGGTTTTTGTGATCTACCCACCTAATTCTGGGCTTATGCCCTAGAGATTGTGACTCACGCACTAGACCGTGTACCGCCAAGGTCTGTAGATAAGACTCCGTATGAATAATGGAGTGTGTGAAAGCCCAACTTGTCTTATCTAAAGATTTGGGGTTGCGAAGCTTATGTCAAGAAATTGACTTCGAACAAGCTGGGCTTGAAATCCTGCGAAAGTGTATTTGTGGGGTATACTAAGGAGACTAAAGGATACTATTTCTACCATCCCGAAGAGCAGAAAACCTTTTGTTGCTCATACTGGTGTCTTCCTAGAAAAGGAATTTTTTCTAAGAAGTACTAGTGGGAGAAACGTAGAACTCGATGAAGTTCTAGTACCACAAGATACATTAGACAAAGGACGGGATGATGTGCCACAGGAAGTGGTTGAACATCAGGAGAAGGTTACTCTATAACTTGTGGATCAAAGTGAACCACCTCAGGTAGCACATGAGCTCATAGATTTGGGAGAGTACATTGTGAGTATGAGAGATATGGTTTTCTCGTGACTCAACATGGTGACGTACTGGTCTACCAAGACAATAAACCTAGAACCTATGATGAATATGTATTGGATCCAGATTCTGTTAAATGACTTAAAGCCATAAAATCTGAGATGGACTCCATGTACCAGAACCAGTCATGGTTTCTGGTGAATTCACCTGAATAGGGTAAAACCCATAGGGTGTAAATGAGTCTTCAAGATGAAGACTGACATGGATGGCAAGGTGCATACTTATAAGGCACAATTAGTTTCCAAAGGTTTCACATAAATTCATGGTATTGAATATGAAGAAAACTTTTGCTGGTTGCCATGATTAAATCCATCTGGATTATGCTTGCGATTGCTGCATATCTTGATTATGAGATTTGACAAATGGATTTCAATGATGCTTTCTTGAGTGGAAACCTTGAAGAAGATATGTATATGACACATCCCGATGGTTTTGTTCTTGATGGACAAGCTAAAAGCATATGCAAGTTGCAGAGGTCTATTTATGGACTCAAGCAAGCTTCAAGGAGCTGGAACATTCATTTCAATGAAGCCATAAAATACTTTGGTTTCATCAAGAGCGAAGATGAGACCTGTGTTTACAAAAGGGTGAGTGGGAGTGTAGTGGCATTCCTAGTGTTGTATGTCATGACATACTTCTGATTGGGAATGATATACCAAACTTGCAGTCAGTAAACACTTGGTTATCCAAGTGATTCTGCATAAAGGACTTAGGAGAAGCAGCAGCTTACATTCTCGAAATGAAGATCTATCGTAATAGATCAAGAAGTTTGCTTAGCCCAAGTCGAAGTACATAGACAAGGTACTGAAGGGATTCAGTGTGGAAGAATCAAAGAAGGAATCTCTTCCGGTGGCACATAATGTCTATCTCTCTAAGGATATGTGTCCTAAACCACACATTGAGGGAGATAGAATGAAGAGGATCCCACATGCTTCAGCAAGTGGATCCATCTTGTATGCTTAGATTGATGTCTTATGTGCATCAAACACTTATAGGGGATATCAATCGGATCCAAGAGAGTGATGCTGTGATTGCATGCTTGGACTAATATCTTATGTGCATTAAGCACTTGTAGAAGATATCAATAGGATCTTAGTAAGCAATGTGTTATGTACTCAGATTGATGTCTTATATGCATTCAGCACTTGTAGAAGATATCAATCAGATCCAAGTGAGTGACACTGGATAAGTATCAATGGACATCCTTAAATACCCAAAAAGGGGTTAAGGATATGATCTTGGATTATGGAGGGGAATATGAGCTCACTGTAAGAAGATACAATAATGCTAATCTCTAAACAAATAAATATGTTTTTCGCTTACAATCCGGGTTTATATTTTTTCTAAATACAGCTGTAGTGAGCTCTAAGAGCTCGAAGTTAAGTACTACAGCGGATCCTACGATTGATGCTAAGTGTAACACATTGTTTAATGCAGTCGTATAGGCGGTTTGGATCAAGAAGTTCATTACTGAACTTGATGTGGTTCCAAGCATTATTGATCCAATAAAGTTTTACTGCGATAACAATGGAGCCATTGTTGTGGCTGAGGAATCACAGTCTCACCAGTAATCCAAACATGTACTTAGTCGATTCAATCTGACTTGATAAGTCAATCAGAAAGAGAATGTGTAGATTTGCAGAATACCTATTAACCCACTGTTGAAGTTTCTGTTAGAGCAGAAGCATGATGAGCACTTGGGTTATTCGATGTTAAATACATGAATGATTGGCTACAGTGCAAGTGGGAGATTATTGGAGTAGGTGCCCTAGAGCCAATCAATTATTGTGAAATTGACTCTTTGAAATAATGTTTATTAATCAATAAAAAGGCATTATCCACTATATCATGTAAATCATATTATGTGTATTGATATATGTCCTTAGGATGGTAGAACAGTGACGAGGGTATCAAGTGTTTCAAATCTTGATAGTGAGAACCCTATGATCACATATGGTGGCCATTCTAGAAATGTCCATAGCCCCAGTATTATTTTGACCAAGGACATAGATAATACGGTAAGACTATCATAGTGTTGAACGACCCTGTCAAAAGGCAGTGACTAATCTCACTTGTCAATGTTGTTTGTCGACAACCTGGTGCGACACATGGGTGCTTACTGTAGGCAAGTTCACTGGACAGACCCACCAGAGGATTCCATATGGATGGTAACCCCAGTGTCTATTGAATAAATCCTCTAATAGATGGTGGTGCATGTGATCCTTAGACTTGAGATCACCGGAGCGCCTTGTACACCAATTGGTGTAGTTTGACACTAGTCCAACGTAGTTCTATTCAGAGCTATCAATACGGTAGTGATTGGCTACATTGAGAAGTGTATCGAGACTATGGTGGATCGACAAAGGATTCATCACTCCTGGGTACGGGAGAAGTTATCTCACTGGGTAATTCAGTAAATGGCAATGACACTAAATTTGTGGCCACAGTGGGATTGAGTTGTTGCTCAATCCAATTTATTAATTCGGTCATTGGTCTAGTAATTGAATACAAAGATATCGAGGATATCTGAGGTTGACACTATTTCTGTACCTCAGCCTCGATGAGATAACAGATGATGAAAGGATTTGATTGCACAGTAACCATATCATTGACAGGTATTTTGCTGAATCCGAATCTATTGGGTGGCCATGATGCCTTGCTAGGGGCCAATCTTGGTCTGTGTGTAGTGAGACGATTAATTGGTGTTAATCGCGATACTACACACTGCCGATATGATGAGGAGCCTACGGGTCACACACTTAGAAGATAATTTAAGAATCAATTTGTGAGAAGGGTATTTTCGTCTTTTAGGACGAAAGGGTATTTTGGTAATCTCACAGTGCAATTAAATTTGCTGAGGTTGTTGCCTGTATTTAATTTTAATATTAAAATTAAATTAGTGAGATTATATTTAAATATATCTATGTATATATTTAAATGAATTATTATTATTAATTAAATGTTAATATATTATTATATATTAATTGATTTTAATTACAATAATAATTAATTATTTGAAATATCATAAAGGGTGTGTTTGGTTGCAAGGGTGAACTAGGATTAAAGCCCATGGCTTTTCCTAAGTGGAATAGGGTTTTAATTGTTGTACTATATAAGTGGAACTTAAAATTAAAACAAAAAAAATTATTCATTCTATTAAAACCCTGGCCACCCAAAAGGTTCTCTCTCTCTCACGTTTTCTTCTTCAAGTGAAGAAGAATTTTTTTTCAATTTTGATTCTTCTTGATTCTTGATGCCGGCAATTGTTCTAGCAAAACAATTGTCGGTTCTTCGGATTATCTTCGTGTGGACTTCCGTGAGTGCGATCCTACATTGGATCAATTAGCGAAGAATCACGTGAACAGTAACCGGTGAACAGTTGCTAGTGATCAGTGTTCGTGTCCGAAATCAGAGATATTTGGAGGAGCCTCCAAACGTTGGTATGAACTAAATCCTTATATGGATTTGTTTTTAATACAGTTTTATTTAACGTTTCAGTTTATGCATGAAAACGTTATAATCTGTACTCGGATCTTGGTTCATGTAATTGATCGATTCGTTTTAAATATTACATTTTTCTGCCACACGAATCTGACAGTTACTAACAATAACTTCATGTATAATGAATTCAAGGCAATAAATAACATTAATGAGTTCAACTGCACTCGCCATCAACTAATTCTATGCCTTAAAGTCTTAATTTAAGGTTTCATTAAAATCTACAAACCCTAGCATAATGCCTAAAGTCATGGGTGGTTCTTCTTTACCTTTTTAAAGAATTCCCCCAACAAATCCTTTGCCTTTATCTTCTTTTACACCTTAATCCTACATATATAACATTATACCTCAACATCTTCCTCAAATCTTCAAATCACATCAAAACTAGAGTTTTTAATCCTTACCTTAAACCTTTAAATTTGAAGATCTAAGACTCCTATCTTGTTCTCCTTGAAAAATTATGCAATACTCCTTTAAAACTTAGAGAGAGAAAACTTGTTTCATGGAAGATTTGAGAGAAAATGGAAGAAAGGTTGAATAAATGATATCTCACTTGGCTTGAACGAATTTCCTCTCATTTATAGGAAAATATTTCATTAATTTTTCAAAATCATGCTATTGGCCCAATTATTTTAATTGTATAACTCATAAGTCCTTAATTCTTCATATAAGGGCATTTGGGTCATTTGGCACTAAACATAATTATTACTTAATTAATGTCATTAAATGCAATTAAGCCTACTCATCCTTGACTTTTGCAATGCTTATCCATAGGCAAAATGATGATTTTGCCCCTGATACCCTTTTATGGATAATTGATTCATACCGTTTCAAATGAATTGACTATTTTGCCCTTTGTTAGATTTTATACTTTTTAACATAAAATTAATATCTAAAGGACTGTTTTGAGTTGGGAACATACCTTTGACATCTTGGGTATTATATAGGTGGTGAGTCACAGCAAATGGTGGTCTTGGGTGGTTGGGGGTATTTTATTAACTTTTAAACTTTTTTTTGGTTGGGGTGTTTTAGCTAATTTCTCAAATATAGGGGGGTTGGGTAATTGTTATTTGGTAGACATTTGAGGAAAATTGTGTCGAAATGTGTTTTTAATTAAGGCAAATGGGTAGGAAAAATCATATTATTCCGGTAGTTTAATAAACACGTTCCAGCAAGGTAATAAGATTACCCCCCCCCCCCCCCCCCCCCCCCCCCCCCCACATTACCAACAGAAAACACTATTTGCAATAAAAGATTACTATAATATTTTATTACTGCAAACCACAACACCAGAATCTTGCAAAATAAACGAAGATTATCCTGTATCTTATATACCCCCGATCCAAACGGCCCTCAGATTACAAATTATTGTCACACTCGGAACCAAGACAATCATAAAAGAAAGCTAAGGAACCATGCAACAACATCTAGCTCTTATTTGAAGACAGTACTGGCCATTTAGTTGCCACCTCTTTGGATTGTCTGAAGAAAAAGTACCTGAAACAAAGAAATTACTTTATCAAATGTAAAATACTGTCAAGAAAAGTTTATGTCAAATGCTGATGGTGGTGTACCATATTAGCAGCCGAAGGAATCCAGTCATTATTAGCTGTGTTCCCCTTGCATGAGTCATGACAACCATTGGTAGAGTTAAGGGCTAGGCTGAAACATTTTCCATTTTGATGAATCTGTTCCTGTCTGCAAAGAAAAACAACAGTTGTTTGGTAATCATGAAGGTAAGTCTTATTAAGTTGCACTATTTTGACCGAATCTAGCTACTAACATAAAGAGAGTTTTAAGTCCTTACCGTGGTGTGATCCTCCTCAGTCTATGGTGGTGGAGTCTCAGTTGAATGGAGGGATCTAATTTCAGTTCAAGTCCATATGTATAAGTGTAAGATGTTGTTCATTCGGGTGTTGTTGATGTGAATTGTATGGATTTCCTTTCCCAATGTGGTGATAATGCCTCCTTATTATCTGATGGACTGTTGTTCTAAGGTTTGTTGGTTTGGCTCTCTGTTCTGTGGTTGAGAGCTTACTCGGACTGGTGTCCAATGTTCTTCTTTCAGTCTTAAAAGTTGTAGTACTGAGTCTTGAGTCAGGTGATTTGAGCTTGAGCTTGAGCTTGAGCTGAGTTCGAACTCAATTTGGCTCGATTACAACCGAGTACAGCTTGATTCGACTATAATCGAGTTGAGTTCGAGCCGGCCATGTATCTACCGAACTCGAGCTTAGCAGATTTCATTTGAAGAATCTGTAAGAAATGGCTTTTCAATCAAATTATACACAGGAAAGAACACGAAGGAACACATTTAACAAAAGTCCAAACCCCCCCACCCAAAACTCTCCATGCATTGCCTTAATTCACCAACGCAGATTTGAAACATAGCTGCAAAGCATTTTGTGTAGCTTCTTATAGAGGAACATAATGCATTTTCACATAAGTTCCTGTATTCACACAAACAACCAAAACACAATTGTAAGAGATAGTGAGGTGACTGATTAATTAGTATAAATATATTTGTTTTATTTATAGATAAAGGCTATAGGATTTAATAAAATCTCCTTGGTTCCATCGAGATCCACTCAAAAAACCAAAAACGATTATACAAAAATTGAAAAAGAAAAATAGAAAGAACCCGGAAAAAAAACTGCAGCATAGTGGCCTTACCCTTCATTGATTTAGGGTTGAGATATTTTTTACATCAGCCTTCGTGTCAACCAGTTTTGCAATTCGTCTTTAACGAATTAACATTATCTTCAAGCTCAGTTATGTATAACACGTTTTTGGAAGTGCAATCTAGACAAGGAGGGAAAATGGCTTGACATGTGGCAGAAATCAGTCTGAAATCACGTTTCCCATTTTTGAAAGAGAGGAAGAACAGGTTTTGTTATTTTGAGACTAGTTGTAACTTTGCAATTAGGGTTCAAGAGATTGATTGTTAAGAAAAATGTTCAAAATATAATGATTGGTGAAGCCAGACAAAAAGCAAACCATGTTTGATTCTTAATTAACTGCCCACTTTTCTTAATAAAGGTTGTCCCTTAATACTTTCAAGTTTTAATGCATAAAAATATGCTTATATATATATATATATATATATTTTTTTTTTTTTTTCGCTAAGTAATATGCTTATATATCAATAAGGAAAAGAATAAAAATTGAATTAATATTTGTTGGAAATTAAATATAGAATAACATATATCCTAAAGTAATCCCAAGATCATGTCACCATTGCAATCACATTTTATATAAATGAACTACAAGGATTTACACAGCATAAATACCTCTACTCCTTATCTCTGAAGCAATAAAAGTAATCTGGAAGAAAAGCCACGAATGTATTTCTGTTTTCCAAATTCTAGAGAGAGAGAGCGTACTTTTCCTTTTGTTTTGTGTGTGTGTTATATGAGTAACCATTTCTAAAAGAAAAAACCTTCCTTTTATATGGGAACGGTCTGTGAGAAACTGCCTTTGGCAGTTTCCACTTCTCACACCCCATACATAGTGTATTACCAATATCTCCCACTCACAAATGATGGGACTTCCTCTCTGTGCTTCTTAAGGTTTACTTTAGTAAATATGCCGTGTGACCATGCATATTCGAGAGCACGTTAGTATATATTCTGTTAGGAATATAAACTCTCGAATTGTGAAACTCAGGTTGTATGTTGTATGCAATACCTTAGATTACTTATCACATTTTTCTAACAATCTCATTTACAAAAAAAATATCCGTGTATTCATAATTATATTCTATCTTTACATAAAAGTAAAACTAATTGGTCGACCAATGAATACATGGATTTAATGTGATAATTCAAAATCGTAATCTTCCTCTTTTCTCGATTCTTGCAACTTTATTTAACTGCTTTCTAGAAATGTCCAGTAGATTGAATTATCTTAATCCTTTGGTAACACTCTAAGATAGCAATCATTAAATGAAGTTTTCAAGAAACAGAATAGAGTAATAAGGGTATTCTATGAGATTTTATTCAAAAAAAAACTCAGGGTCTCACACAATGTTAAAGTTGAGATTTTGACTTTCATACCCCTTTGGTCAATGTTTTGCACATGTGGTATGAATCATGCTATAGCATTCCTCTTTTCCATGGAGTGCATGTCTCTTTCTTGTAAAGCTGTATAGATTTTAGTTCAGACATGCCTAATGTCTAACTGAGTTCACTTTACATACTTATAATCATCAGAAAATCTAATCTGGCAATTAGACAGATAAAGTGATCATTTATCACTTGTGGTCACATTTCATTATGACATTATTTTAATTCTTTTGTAGGTGACGTTAAACATTTTAAGCTTGGCTCTATTATCACCTAGATAATAAGCTTAAAATTGTCTCATCTCCATTCCTACGAAGTAATGGAGGCGATTGCCTGTGTGAGAAGGCCAATCTTTTAGCTGTCCGACATGCTTTTCAAAATGACATATATAATATTTATAACTAATATGTATATATATGCTCCTTCATGTATGTTCCATAATAATCGAAATTGAGCATTGACAATATGTTATTTAATATGATAAGACAAAGTGAACAATTTTGGGAAATCCAAAGTATGAGTACATTCAACACCTACGTAAGCCTAGAGATCTAACATGTCTATTGAAAGTATCTCTCGGTATAGGCTTTGTGAATGGATCCGCAACCATGTCATGCGTAGATAGTACTTCATGTTCACCTCCTTTTGTGCACCAAGTCTCACACAAAATTATATTTGATATCTATGTGTTTCGTTTTACCATGATATTTGGGATCCTTAGTGTATGCTATTGCTGCTTGACTATCACGTTTATTCTTACTGGTTCAATAGCAACATTAATTATTCCCATATGATTCATGAACCGTCTCAACCAAAGGCTTCTTGTACTGCAGCTGAAAATGCTACAAACTCAGCCTCCATTATAGATAAGGCTATGCATGATGTTTTTTAATGCTCCAAGATATGGCCCCGCCATTTAGTAAGAAAACATATCCGGAAGTAGATTTCCTCTCATCTAAATCTCCCCCAATCAGCATCGGTGTAGCCTTCAAGTGTAAATCATTTCCTGATAACATAATGAGTAATCAGCTGTCCCTTTTAGATATCTTAAGATTCTCTTCACTGCTTTCCAATGTGCTTGTCCTGGGTCGGATGGTATCTACTTACCAACCCAACGGCATAAACAGATGTCGGCTCTAGTGCACATCATGGCATACATGAGACTTCCAACAGCACTTGTATAAGGAACATTCTTCATTTGTTCCTTTTCTTGTGGAGTCTTCAGCCACATTTTACAACTTAAAGTCTCGCCTTTCGCGATAGGGTTGTCTATGGGTTACAATCTTGCATATGAAATCGTTCAAGAATTTTCTTAATGTATGGTTCTTGTGAAAGAGATATAATTTTCTTGAGCGATCTCTTGAAATCTTGACTCCAAGAATATAGCAACTCACCCATATCTTTCATCTCAAAATGAGATGATAACCATCCTTTGATTTCATTGACAAATCCCTTATCATTTCCAGCTATAAGTAATCATCAACATTAATGATAATATAACAAATTTGTTATTGGATCTCTTTGTATATACACAATGATCTTCATTTATCATTTTAAATCATACGACATTATCGCATTATGAAATCGAATATACCACTGTCTTGAGGACTGCTGAGGCCATAAATTGACTTTAAAAGTCTACACACTTGTGTGTCTTGACCTCTCAATAAAACCTTGGTTGATCCATATAGAATTTCTCTTGTAATTCTCCATTGAAAAAAGCAGTTTTACATCCATTTGATGCAATTCAAGATCCATGCTAGCAACTATAGCTAGAATAAGTCGAATTGAGGTAAATCGTACAACAGGTGAAAAAGTTTCTTCATAATCTTCCTTTGTTGTGTATACCCTTCGCGACTAAGCGAGCTTTGTATCTTTCAATACTGCCATCAGCTTTACGCTTGATTTGAGAACCCACTTGTTCCCAATGGCTTTGTGTCCTTTCGATAATCAACCAATTCCATACTTGGTTTGATTTATAAGACTCAATTCTTTTCCATTGCCTTCATCCATTTTTCCTTAGAAGGGCAATTGAGAGCCTCATTTACATTCCTGGCCTTCGTCATCTTGTGGAGTAACTAGAAAAATTTCCCCCTCAATCTCAAATCGTCGACGTGGAACTTGTTTTCCTGTTGATCGACGTATTGGAGATTGATTGGTGTTACTCCCACTTGGACCAGCTATCATAGTTGGATCACCAGTAGGGAATGATGGAGGATCTGAAACTGATTCATCAACTTCCATATTGCTCCCACTGGGATGTAGTATAACCAACTGATTGTGAGCAAAATAATGCCTGGTCTTGTGTTTCATATAGAAACAAGTCTTTACTATTTCGCCCTTCTTAGGAAAATCGGTTTCTAAGAATGTGACATCCGTGATTCAAACTCAGTGATGCTACACTTCTTGTTCTCCTAGAAGACATATCCCTTTGAATGTTCTGAATATCTTATAAAGATACATTTCTTCCCCCTTGGACCTAATTTCCATATTTATAGGAAGGATCATGAAACTGCAGACATCCCCATGGCTTTAGGAGACTCAAAAGGGTTTCGATTTGTCATAACTCTATGGTGTAGTAGTAATAGATTTGGAGGTACTCGATTGAGGATATATGTGGCAGTCAATAAGGCATCACCCCAAAAGGTGATGGGCAAGTTGCTTGTGCCATCATAGACCTACCATCTCAAGTGGGTTCTGTTTCTTCGTTCTGCAACACCATTTTGGTGCGGAGTTCTGGGAATAGTTAATTGACGTTCTATTCCCATTTCATCACAAAAATTTCTGAAATGATCAGATAAATATTCACGTCCTCGATCGTGTTGTAGAACTTTTATCTTTTTATCTAATTGATTCTAATAAGTTTTTAAACTTTTGAAAGCATTCTAAAGCTTCTGATTTTGAGAAATCAAGAAAAACATAACCATATCGAGTGAAATCATATAAATGTGATGAAATAAACAGCCCACAGTCTAGCCCTCACATCATTGGACCACATATGTCAAAATGAATTAGTTGCAATGGAACTTCAGCTCTTACCGCTTTTCCAAATGGTTTTCTTGCTGTTTTTCCAGCTAGGCAATGTTCACAAGTAGTCAAGTCTACTTTTGTTAAGGATCCTAACAAGCCTTCTGTTGCTAGTATATTCATTCGTTGTTGGCCAATATGGCCAAGCCTTGCATGCCATACATCACACTCATCATTATTAGAAGATGTAATAAAGGAAAAACAAACATACTATTATTATAAGCAACATCAAGTACTATAAAACCATCGGAAAAAAAACCACAACCATAGTATGTGTGTCCAAAAATAAATGGACACCAGTACTGGAAAAAATTAAATTAAAACCAAGTTTAACAAGTTCTAACACAGAAATCAAATTTCGACGAATATCGGGTGCATATAACACGTCATGTAGGTATAGGATTCGACCTCCACGCATGATCAATTGCATGTGCCGATCCCTTTAACTTCCACTTTTGAATTGTTACCTACATATATCCATTTTGTTTCCGTGGTATTCATCGAAATTCACGAAAGCACTCCTATCTTTCGCTATGTGGTCCGTTGCTGCTGAATCTACAGTCCACAAAGGATGAGACTCAGTTAGAAAAAAAGAACTGGAAACATTATAAACTTACTTGTGCAAACAAGTAATTTACCTTCTTCGGCTGCTACAATCGCGAGCAAATGTCCCTTGTACCACAATTATAGCATTCACCTTTGCCAATTCCTCTTCCTGGTAGGATGCTTTCCTTTTCCGTGTTGAAGAACTTCTCTTCTTCCTTGAACCTTTTCAGTATTGCCTTTTCTTTGGGATTCACTTGGAATTTACGTTTAAATCCCTTCCCACCATGTGAACTGGAACCAGCCATAAACACAGTGCTATTTGCCTTACTTGCATTAAGGTGATCTTTTCCAGTTCCAAATGGGTATGGCATCTTCTAAATTTTTGATGCCCTCATTGTGGGTAAGGTGTATTTTCATATGTTCCCAATTTTGAGGCAATGATCTATGACAGCTTGAACTGTTGTTCATCTGTTAGGACATGACCTGCATCTCTGAACTACTTATCACGTTTGACAATGCCGTAAATGTACTCTCATAGTATGTTCAGGCTTTTCTTATATGTGTCAAACTTGATAGTGAGTGACCGGAGTTTGGTAATGGACGTAACACCAAACTTTGTAGCAAGTGCGGACCACATGCCCTTGCTATTCATAATCCCGGTACTTCTTCATGAGATCATTGTCATGCTGCTAACAAAGTAATGCGAGCAATGGAATTCTTCTTCTCCATATGTCATAAGCGGCACGGTCTGTATAGTTGAGCCGGGACTCCCTCTTCAGGCTCTCCATGGTTGTAGTAAGAGCTTCAAGAACTCTTGTTCTTCCAAAATATATGGATTTTTATGCTCCATATTTATAATTGTCACCGTTGAATTTTTCTCCTTTGTTAAGTTCGGCGACAATGTTTTAGATGCAGATGCCATTTCTAAACAAAATTACACGTTGGATAATGCATGTTATTCAATGCTCGGAACATACATGTTCATTTAATTAATTATACCAATAATAATTGTATATTAGATTTGGAATCAAAAGTTAACAATGAACAATCATCATCCAAAATTTCCAATTTCCAATTATCATAGATATAATTAATTTCAATTCTAAAAATATATTTAGACACAATTATATAAATATAAATCAACATCAATTCATTTTAAATTTTAATAAACAAAATTAATTTCATTATGTAAATAGAATCAACTTGTAATAAAATTAAAACAAAACAAATTCCAAAACAACAACAAAAAAAATTAAGTGTACAGCCACATTCCTAAAAATGGGAAGGATCTGATAATCCTTATCCTAAGGTCTTATCTAACTTGTAATTAACCTAGGTAGGGGAACTCCTAGTTTCTTGTGATGTCCTTACGAGTGGAGACTCCTATAGATGCCCCAGCTGTCCTTTTTACACCCCAATCTATGTACTCCTGATATAATGTTGACCAAACGTCTATAATTTTATTTGTCATCTTAAAGTTATGAACTTTCAGCTTGGTCCAAACCATATCAAGGAGACCAACGAGATTAGGGTAACCAAGAGTCTCTCTTAGAACTTGGAATTTCGACTCATCTTCCTTTAACCCCCCTATCCAGACAATTCCTGAATCTTTTCATTACATGAATGAAATGATTTAGAGTTGCACAAACTCATCCTCTGTGTCTCTTAAAATCAAGTGTGAGTTTGTAGAGTTCTAATCATGTTCATAACCCTTTCCCTTTGAGCGGGTGTTCTAGCAACCATTGCACATCTATAACGTAACATTTTTCTGTAACAAATACAAAAAAACTATCTATTTATCAAATAAAGGTTGACTATATTTGATAAATAATACACGTGTTTATGGTTCAATAACAAAATTAGACTCATAACAATATACCAAGTATGCATTTTTATTCTTTACAGCAAAAGAAAAAAAAAATTTACAATACTTCACGCGCCTCCACGTGCCGGCAGAAGCTATCACGTGTCCCCACGCGCCGCCCAGAAGCGGCAACACGCCGACAGGATACCCACGCGCCAGAAGGAGCTTCCACGCGCGCGTCACGTGCTCACACACATACGGGTCGGGTCAACCCATTTCACACTAAACCGGGTCTATCCTGACCCGAGTTGACCGGTTGACTTTTGGGTCGGGTGTTGACCGGACTTGACTGACCCGTTTGACTTTACGGGTCGGGTTTGACTCATTACCGGGTTTGACTAACCCGTTTGGTCATATGGATCGGGTCCACGGGTCAACTTGACCCATTTATTTATTTGGATTATGGGTTGGACCGGATAGGAATATAATGGGTTTGTGAATATGGTTAACACCAAAACAAAATTAGCCAAATGGTTAGAGTATTGGGCTTCCACCATGGAGACTTGGGTTCAAGTCTCACCACCCACGCCTATTTCAATTTTTTTCAAAAAAAACTAACAGGATAAAAACGACATGTCATTCATAAGGGTGGATAAAAAACGACGTGTCGGTTTGTGTCGTCTTCAACCTCTGTTCGGGTCTGCAACTGGGTATCCGACTCGGAAATCAACCCATTCGAAACCCGAAACTTCAAAGAGGCATATCTAAGTCATTTTAACTCCATTTTTTATGATTCAAAAACCATTTTCTTCATAATTTCATAAGGAATCTAATGGTCTAAGAATCATTACCAAAAAGACAACTTTTTATGTACAAAATTTGAAAAAAATCAGAACTGCATTTGAAAAACCAATAACATTCTTCAACATTACAGTATGAATTTCAAACAATATGAACCACGGCTTTGATACCAATGTTGGAAATTAAATATAGAATAACATATATCCTAAAGTAATCCCAAGATCATAGTCACCATTGCAATCACATTTGTATATAAATGAACTACAATGAATTTACACAGCATAAATACCTCTACTCCTTATCTCTGAAACAATAAAGTAATCTGGAAGAAAGCCACGAATTTATTTCTGTTTTCCAAATTCTAGAGAGAGAGAGCGTACTTTTCCTTTTCGTTTTTGTGTGTGTTATATTGAGTAACCATTTCTAAAAGAAAAAACCTTCCTTTTATATGGGAACGGTTCGTGAGAAACTGCCTTTGGCAGTTTCCACTTCTCACACCCCTTCATCATGGGTGTATTTATCCAATAATATTATATCATACTTTTTTTAAATCCCAAGAGACATGTCATTAATTAGTTATTGTCATAAGTTAATAAACTAATAAAATAACAAATGATATTATGGTAACTAATTAGTGCATTGTTAACAAAAAATTATATATACACCTTAAATTTTTTTATTGAGTTAGATCCGGATCTCAATTTTAAAAAGCGAATTCTTCCATTTAGTTAGGAGGCAAGGCAAATAAAACGAATTTCGTGGTCCTCTTTTGACATATATATATATATATATGGAACTCAAATATAGAAAAAAATATAGTGTCTTACATCTTTCTATATCTCCCAAGAAGTCCCATTTTTTCTAAGAATCCTTGCTATTGGATATTGAATCTTTTAAGAATGACCACCATATATGATCATAGGGTTTTCACTATCAAGATTTAAAACACTTGATTCCCTCGTCACGATTCTACTATTCTAAGAACAGATATCAATTCATATCAATATGATTTACAAGATATAGAATAAAATGTCTTTTATTGATTAATAAACATTATTACAAAGAGTCAATTTTACAATATTTGATTGGCTCTAGGCACCTATTCTAACAAGTAGGATAACTTGAGTTATAGGTAAGGGCGCGCCTCCCATTTAACAAGTTGAAGAGATGCTCTCGTTAATGAGTTGTGGCGTGTCACCGTTCCCAAGCTGAGAAGCTTGAGTTGTAGGCAAGGGCATGCCTCCCATTAAATGAGTTGAAGAGATGCTCTCAATAACGAGTTGTGGTACACCACCGTTCCCAAGCTTAGAAGCTTGAGTTATAAGTGAGGACGGGCCTCCCATTTAATGAGTTAAAGAGATGCTCTCATTAACGAGTTGTGGCATGTCGTCATTCCCAAGCTGAGAAGCTTGAGTTGTAGGTGAGAGCGCACCTCCCATTTAATGAGTTAAAGAAATGCTCTCATTAACGAGTTGTGACGCGTCCCTATTCCCAAGATGAGAAGCTCGACTTGTAGGCGATGGCGCACCTCCCATTTAATGAGTTGAGGAGATGCTCTTGTTAACAAGTTGTGACGCGTCGTAGTTCCCAAGTTGAGAAGCTCGAGTTGTAGGCGAGGGTGTGCCTCCCATTTAAAGAGTTGAAGAGATGCTCTCGTTAATGAGGGTGTCATCGTTCCTAAGTTGAGAAGCTCGAGTTATAGAAGAGGACACACCCATTTAAAGAGTTGAAGAGACACTCTCATTAACAAGTTGTGGCGTGTTGCTATTCCCAAGCTAAGAAGCTCGAGTTATAGGCGAGGGCGCATCTCTCATTTAACAAGTTGAAGAGATACTCTCGTTAACGAGTTGTGGCGCGTCACTGTTCCCAAGCTGAGAAGCTCAAATTGTGGACAAGGGCACGCCTCCCATCTAACAAGTTGAAGAGATGCTCTCATTAATTAGTTGTGGCATGTCGTCGTTCCAAAGCTGAGAAGGTCGAGTTATAGACGAGCGCCCACCTCCTATTTAACGAGTTGAAGTGATGCTCTCATTAATGAGTTGTGGTGCGTCATTGAGAAGCTCGAGTTATAGGCGAGGGCGTGTTTCCCATTTAACGAGTTGAAGAGATGCTCTCGTTAATGGGTTATGGCGCGTAGTCATTCCCAAGCTGAGAAGCTCGAGTTATAAACAAGGGTGTGCCTTCCCTTTAACGAATTAAAGAGATACTCTTGTTAACGAGTTGTGGCGCGTTGCCTTTCTCAAGTTAAGAAGCTCGAGTTATAGGTGAGGGCGCGCCTCCCATTTAATGAGTTGGAGAGATGCTCTCGTTAACGAGTTGTGGCTCATTGTCATTCTCAAGCTAGTAAGTTGTAAGCTTGAGTTGTGGGCTAGGGTCCGCTTCCCATTTAACGAGTTGTTGCACCGGATCATCCCCAAGTTGAGAATCTCAAGTTATAAGCAAGGATGTATCTCCCATTTAACGAGTTGAAAAGATACTCTCATTAACAAGTTGTGGCGCATCACTGTTCCCAAGCTAAGAAGCTCGAGTTATAGCCGAGGGCGCGCCTCCCATTTAACAAGTTGAAGAGATGCTATTATGGGGAGCAAAAGATTCCCATCACCGGCTTCGCCTTTGCCTTGTTGGTATAGGTGCTCATCGAGTGCCCCTGGTGGTGCTTTTGACTAGTAGCTATCGAGGGAGCCGCTGTTTATGGTAGTAACGTGGGTCATGACCAAAGTGTCTAAAGGAGCCGACGGTCTCCTACTTAGGAAGCCTTGAGTTTCGACTATGTTAGCGGAGACGTTAACTCGTGGTGTTCGATTCAGGTGGGGAGTGTTGCAGTATGTGGCAACCAAGATCGCTGAACATATTTAATGCGAGTCCTACATTCATTATTATGACATTGTATGCCTTCCAGGATGGAGGATTAAGGAATTCTTGTGGGTGGTTTCCGCTTAATAGAAAGTCAGGGATATGGAAGAGTTGACCCATGTTTGGGTGTCTCTTCCTCTCAAAAATACCCACCCAACAACAACACCCCCCCCCCCCCCTCTCTCTAGTGAAGAGATGCTACTATGGGGAGCAAAGGATTCCCATCACCGGCTTCGCCTTTGCCTTGTAGGTATAGGTGCCCGTTGAGTGCCCCTGGTGGTGCTTTTGACAAGTAGCTATCAAGGGAGCCGCTGTTTATGGTAGTAACATGGGTCACGACCAAAGTGTCTGAAGGAGTTGACGGTCTCCCTCCTACCTTAGGAAGCGTTGAGTTTCGACTATGCTAGCGGAGACGTTAACTCGCGGTGTCCGATTCGGGCAGGAAATTTTGCAGTACGTGGCAACCAGGATCACTGAACATATTTAATGCGAGTCCTACATCCACTATTATGACATTGTATGCCTTCCAGGATAGAGGATTAAGGAATCCTTGTGGGCGGTTGGTGCTTGATAGAAAGTTAGGGATATGGAAGAGTTGACCCGTGTTTGGCTGTCTCTTCCTCTCAAATATAGGCAAGGACGTATCTCCCATTTGACGAGTTGAAAAGATACTCTCATTAACAAGTTGTGGCGCATCGCCATTCCTAAGCTAAGAAGCTCGAGTTATAGGCGAGGGTGCGCCTACCATTTAACAAGTTGAAGAGATGCTATTATGGGGAACAAAGGATTCCCATCACTGGCTTCGCCTTTGCCTTGTTGGTACAAGTGCTCACTGAGTGCCCATGGTGGTGCTTTTGTCTAGTAGCTATCGAGGGAGCCACTATTTATGGTAGTAACGTGGGTCACGATCAAAGTGTCTAAAGGAGCCGACGGTTTCCTACTTAGGAAGCCTTGAGTTTCGACTATGCTAGCGGAGACATTAACTTGTGGTGTCCGATTCAGGTCGGGAGTATTGCAGTACGCGGCAACCAGGATCGTTGAACATATTTAATGCGAGTCCTACATCCACTATTATGACATTATATGCCTTCCAGGATGGAGGATTAATGAATTCCTATGGGTGGTTGGCGCTTGGTAGAAAGTCAGGGATATGGAAGAGTTGACCCATGTCTGGGTGTCTCTTCCTCTCAAAAATACCCACCTAACAACAAACCCCCACCCCCCCCCCCCCCCCCCCCCACCCCCACCCCCCCCACTGGTGAAGAGATGCTACTATGGGGAGCAAAGGATTCCCATCACCGACTTTGCCTTTGCCTTGTCGGTACAAGCGCCCGTCGAGTTCCTCTGGTGGTGCTTTTGACTAGTAGCTATTGAGGGAGCCACTGTTTATGGTAGTAACGTGGGTCACGACCAACGTGTCTAAAGGAGCCGACGATCTCCTACCTTAGGAAGCCTTGAGTTTCGACTATGCTAGCGGAGACGTTAACTCGCTGTGTCCGATTTGAGTAGAGAATGTTGTAGTACGTGGCAACCAGGATCGTTGAACATATTTAATGCGAGTCCTACATCCACTATTATGACATTGTATGCCTTCCAGGATGGAAGATTAAGGAGCCCCTATGGGCAGTTGGTGCTTGATAGAAAGTTAGGGATATGGAAGAGTTGACCCGTGTTTGGCTGTTACATTTGCTTATATACTAACACAGTGGCAAATTTGCAAATAAATCTACCCTATTGTAACTAGACACGTGGCGAAAATCCAAGTGTCGTGGACTCTCCGGGCAACAAATATGAAAACGGGTCTTAAGATTAGGAAGATACTAAAGATTTCAACTTATGGTGAATGAAAATCCTCAGGTTCAAAGATATATGGGTTGTTGATCAAAGGAGGGTTGGTTTCATGAAAGAAAGTTTGCGATCTACTTCTTTAGTTATTCAATCTCGTTTTTAATGTAAAGATAAAGATAAAAACAAGATTGTTGAGATGCTATTGAAGATTGAAAATGGAGGTGGTAGTAATGGTGATGAAATGGTGGAGCTGAGAAGCATAGTAGTTGGGTACACTTTCCCTCACCAACTGCGACAGCTTACCACCTCCACCACTTTCAAACCAACAACACTAAACTACAAAACCTTTCCTCTCTCATTTCAATAGCCAGTAACCCAGTAGGCCTACGCTCCATTACAACGACCATTCAAATCAATTTCAAGCATTAGAACATAAATCCTACAAATCAACCATAACTCTTCAACCTAAACTCAACATAACACTACACAACGCAAAATCAACATATCAAAACCAAATCTTTGAGACATGAAAGAATCTCAGGAACACAACATGCAAAAATTAACTTGATTAAATCAGTTAGCTCTGTTAGGGTTGTCAAGCAAGTTGAACTGTTCGTGGGCTCAACTCAAGTTTGATTGTTTGAGTGGCTTGTATGCCGACTCGAGCCAAGTTCGAGCTTCCTAATACTCCGCTCGAGAGGCTCGCGAGTTAACTCGATCTCGACTTGAGCTGAGCCGGCGAACAGTTCAACTTGCCTGACAACCCTAACAGAGCTGACTGATTCAATCAAGCTGTTTTTTGCGTGTTGCGTTCCTAAGATTCTTTCATGTCTCAATCTCATACAATCATCTCATGAATACAATTTGATACGTTTCATTTGATGGCAAAGTTTAGAGTGGTTCTTGTTAAGGGTGTTCAAAAGAACCGGTTGGAACCGAAACCGACGAGTACCCTGGGTTTGGTTCTGGTTCCGATTCCTACCCAGAACCAATCACCAATAGGTAGGTTCCAATTCCAATTTTTTGGAACCGTTACTGTGTAGTTTCGGTTCTGATTCCAGTTCCTATAGTTAGGAACCAGAACCAAGAATCAGAAACTAGGAACCGAGACTAATATAAAATAAATTTAAAGATTAGAGGGGTTAATAAAAACTTTTGTAGAAAAAGTAATGTGAATACATTTATATTTATATTTCATAACATTTAAAGTAAGTTGATTTGACTTTTGAAAATCTACCTTTACAAAGTAATGAAGTTTGTAATTTTGAATTTTGAATTTATAATTTGTAATTTTATTTTTGTTAACAAGTGCCAGTGAAGGGGTATTTGTAAGTTTTTAAGGGTTTTTTTGCCATTTTAAAAACTTTTAAGGGGTCATGAATTTTATAGTGTACCCAAAACCGAAACTGTTGTTACAGATTCTAGTTCTGGGTACCTAGGAACCGAACCGTCGGTTCTGACTCTAGTTTCAAATTTCAAGGAACCGTCAGTTCCGGTTCTGGTTCCTTCAAAAAGTGCAGAGTACCCAGAACCGAACACCCCTAGTTCTTGTATATGAATTGTGGGACACTCAGAGAAAGGGAATATCGCAAGCATAAAGTGAATGAAATAGCTTTTCCATGAGTTGCTCAATGTGGACCTCAAGTAACATGTGATTCTCACTGGAGAACTGCTTTGTAAATAAACAATTTTACAAAATCTATACCAATTCATCCATCATGCTCTATAATATTCACTGCATTGCAACAATATGGTAACCCACTGCGAATTGAGATAAATTGCGAAATCTCTACCATTCTTTTGAAGATAATTCTTCACCTGTAACATTGTAAAACAAACATATTTGTTTTCTGTTGCAATAAGACAGTTGTTTATGAAAAAATGGGAGCCCAGAATGACAACAGACCATTTTTACAAGAATCCATCCCACCATATACTGTACATACTAAAGTTGAGAAATGTCAAATAACTATATATCATCAGATGAAAGATAACCCAGCAGCTCAACTGGGATATCTAAAATCTATAAATACTACAATTATGACATACAATGCAATGGCAAACTACATAAGGAGTGATATAAGGTCATTTCAAGCAGTGAACATTGGGAAATAAGTTATCATCCCGACCCAAGTTGCAGGATTGCTGCTCGGAAGTCTGTCGATGCAGGTTTTTTTATGCTTTCCATTCTCGGTTCTACATAAATTTACAGTTCTGATGGGTGCCTGCACATCGCATAATCCAGTCAACAGTCGTGTTCTTTTTCTTTTTTTGAGGATCTTCATGTTGAAGAACAATGGTTTGTTTATCAACTACCAGATAAAAATTATAAGTTCAAATAGAATACGAGATAAGTGGGCAGATATGAGACATGCAAGTACGCAATACAAAACGATATAGGCATGCCTAGAATAAAGTTCTGAAAAGTATCAAACAGACATAGCATTAACACAAAATTACAAAATAAAACTATCAGATAGAATCTGTGATCTAGGTGTGTCCAAGATTTTGTAAACAAGATATCACTCGCCAAAAAAATTTTAAACCTACTAACCAAAATAACCAACCAAACAAACAAACAAGATATTAGTTTCCCAGTAATACTCTGAAAGCTTTTCAATAGAAGTTCAAGAACAGCAGTAGCCGGTATTTCTCAAAGCATCAAGGCTCAGGAGAAACAAGATTTTCAATACAAAATAAGTCATTTAAAGTAGTACCAACTATCTTAATGTAAACCCCTCCCACTTTGTAATTTATGACTTTTTTCACTTCCACACAAATAATGAGTCTGTCACATGTTCCAATCCAGAGTCACTAGCAGTAGTATTCCAGTTTTTAGACACAAAACACCTTTCCAATTCATCGAAATATTGTTCTGGACACAATGATCAACATGGGTAGAATCCAGCTACACCAAAAGAAGTACCCGCTGATACCTAGACCAAATATTCATTGCTTACAGAGAAGTACACTGCCACATTCAATGCCTGTTATCATTGGCATCACAACTGCTTGTTGTACCTCCCACTAGTTTATAACTTATAATATTTCAAACTTCATAAAGGGGTATCTATCTAACAGTACGTAGATATATACTAGATGATCAAACATTGAACACAATCTCTGGACAATTACTTTGACTACATTGAGGTTTGATATATATACAGCTCACCCTTCTGCTATACAAAAATACATTTTCATGAACACTGCTCTCTCGTCACCAAAATGATTGCCACTACAGTTATTTATTTATTTTTTTTTTAAAAAAGGGAATCAAACCATCAACACCTCAGCTTCTTCAACACAATTACTACCTTTCACCACCTCTAAACACCACCAAAAGCCAACACCAGCGACCACAGTGTGACTCCCACCCTCCATCCATACTCCATGATGTTGTAAGAAATCAGATGTTGATATTGAAATAATCTTACAGATTAATGTATTGTCACACATTGAGATTGGTACACAACACATACACTAAATACTTATATTCTTGACCACTACAGTTTTTCAGTGACATTTATTTTAATAAATATTTACAGTACCGTCACAACTAATCAAATTAAAAAGACACAGCTAAGTAATTCCAATAAATATAAGACATACAAAATCATAATCTTCCTCACCCAGATGCCAGATATGCTAAAACGAGTTATTCACCCCTCTTCATCTTCAGATTGAGATACATTAGTGGAATTCGTGTCTTCTTCCACTGGATGTAAAGATGCACCTACAATAAAAAAATATAAAGAAGTTGACCACTCTAACACTTAAAACAACTTGTTATCAGATGATAATTAAGAATCTAAAGGGCTCCCATGTAACTTGCAAAGCCCTTAAAGTTTCTGCTCTTATGATAAAGCATACCACACAGACAATGAACCATTTTACCTAAATTAATCATATGAGCCACTGAATTGAATTGCTTTTAAATAAATATATGATAATATCAAACTAAGCAATCATTAAAATTCATTTAAAAATGTGTATTCCAGCATTCTTCAATTTGCGAATAAAATGCAATTTAGTTGTTACAAGATATCTGACCAGAAACAGCTTTCTGAATGCCTTTGAAAAATAACATCATTCACAACAGTTTTTCCTCCACTTTACCATCCGTTCACTTACCCACTGTTAACAGAATGTTCTATATAAACTTCAGCATGTATATTAGACACATTTATGTCAATGATGCCATTACTCAGACTGATCAACACAACCAAAACTCAGTTCTTGAAGAAATAAACAAACAAGATGTCACTAATTTGGCCACAAGAAATTCTCAATGCTCTGAACCAGAGATTGGTCTGAGGTTTCAGCATCATGCGTAACTTTTATTTTTCCCCAACTAAAACAGGATCCCAGTGTATAAATGAGTAACAGAAACTGTATATAACAAAACGATAACCATGTGTAACAAAATGATAACATCAAACTAGAATATATTTTGATTAAACAAAAAAGCACAATGGCATTCTACATTTTGACATTAAAAGACCGGTACATTAGGAAATAACCACAAATGGGGTAACTTTAGAGTAAAAAGTACACCATGTCAAAATCATCTTATGCTAGCATATGAAGAGACTGACAAGAGAAGGTTCGATATAAGTAGTCACAACATTAGTATGTTAATAAGCAAGAAGGTTGAAATTATCAACCGTTTTTTCTCTTCATTAGTTGTTGTTTTATTAAATTATGCTCTGATTGCAAATTTATTGAAAGGAGTAGCAGGATCTTTGAGTGTTGTAGCAGGAAGGAGGAAGACTTCTTGAGTGGAGTAAAATGGTGGGTATCTTCGTGGACCTCAGTTTCCAATGAATTATAAGACTACATTTTTCTTTATTCAAGCTAAAAGAAATACTATTGATTGATGAGTTGATAGTTGTTTATGGAGTTGGTGGCTGACATTATTTGGTTGTTTCAGTTGTTTGACTGCTTTTTCACCAACAGGCTGAATTCTATTATGTCAATATAATAAAACATGTTTATTTTCTTATCAAATAACATAGAAAAAAGATAATCATAAATGATCGCCACCTTCAAAGCTGTATGTCTATCTTGAACCACCTAAAAATAGAAGCTTTAGAAAAATATAAGGACCGTAAAATTTTTAAGTGTTCACCAAAAAGCCTCAACTTAATTCTGAACATGAGCTAAGCATCTATGCTACTGGAATAAAATCTCAAAATTCCTTCACCATCTGGGCCCTGTTATCCATTACAGCACAATGGTCACGACACTCTAATGCTGAGGATCAAAGAGTTGACATAAAAAGCATCATATACTATAAGTTGTCTTCAAAGTCACACGAAGCCACGAGCTACTAGTAGTTCCTCAACTTCCCAAAGCTAACACCTCTACAGGAAAACCCGAAAAAAAAAGTACGTAAAACAAAAAAAACCCTACTTCAATTGATTTCTATTTCTAAATGACACCATGATTCCATCAATTTATCTTCTTCCATCTTAATCCACCGACCACATACATATATAAAATCTAAAAATTATCTTCTTTCTCTAAACTACAAACAGACTCCTTAATTTCAAAATTCATGAAAATTCTCACAAATTTCATAAAATTTATCAAGAAGGGGATCTACCTATAATTACTTTTCAACAAATGCAACCCAAAAAAATAAACCAAAACAAATCCAAACCCATAAAAATCACAACTTGACTTCAAATAAAGAAACCAAGAAATAAAATTCATTAAACAGTTATAAAAATACAAACTTCATACCTTTAACAAAATAATCCGACGAGGGCCAGCCTCGAACACTGTTAGTGAACATAGCTTGTTCGGGCGTCAACGGGTTGGCCAATTTCTCAACCAATTGAGCCACACCGTGGAATTGGGATTTGGGAGGGACCCAGTACGAATATCCGGGCAAAAAGGGGAGCCAATCGGGTGCGGAGCGGCGCACAATGATGAGGTGGATGGCGTCCTCGAGCTTGGAGAGCAAAGGGTCTGTGGTGGAGTCGGAAGAAGTGGAAAGGTCAGAGAGGTCGGGTTGGTTGGATTGAGTGCGGAGAGATACGAGGCGGGACGATGGGCTGAGGGGAAGGAGGTGATGCTTGTGGCGGGGGTGGAGATGGACGATGGAGATGGATTTGTTTAGAGAGAGAAAGAGGGAACGAGCCATCTGATTTGGTGGAAGCAGTGAGAGATGTGGTTTGGTGTGTTGGAATGATGGAGAATGGAGAAGAGAAGGCGGTATTTGGCGTTTACTAAAACTAAGCTGCTAAAATTTATTTGAAGGGCATTTTCGTTAATCTACTCTAAACATAGATCTAATCTAATTATTTACATGGAATCTCTTGCTACCCTTGCTTTGGGTGAATTGCTGCACCCATAGATTAGGAAATTAATAAACCCCAATGTCGTATCATGTTGTTGAATAACATATTAAGGGTAACAACAGACATTTAATTTGAATAGCAATTTGAAAAACCAAATTTCTCACTTTTTCTTTCTTGTATAGAAACTAAAGTGAAGTGAAGACCATTGTAACAAATCAACCATGTTGGTGGGTCGAGTAGGCTCGATAAACAACTACGATTGATTTAATGGATTTCCTCAGTGACATTGAAACAAACTACATAGTTTTCGTAAGCCATACTATAGAAAGCTCCACGAGTTTCGCTAGCCCCTGTCATGGTCAATAGTGTGAGCCTTTCCATACCACATTGCGACCAAGTGTCTTTATCCATCTCGTACTCTAACAATTCCCAAACTACAGAAGATATTATATGAGTTTGATTTTAGAATTTGAATGAATTTTATATTAATATACTATATACAATAATTTTCTAAGTTAGATCAAGATAAAATGAAGTTATGAATTTAACCTATATAAATACATTTATTTAAAAAAAAGGTAAAAAAAAATTTGTTTTTGTTAGCTAAGGTCAATGTAAATTAAAAGTAAGTTCAAGGTGGTGATACTTACAAAACTTGGGTGGGGTCATCCCAAGTTTTTATTTAAAAAAAAAAAAAAACATATATATCTCAAATTTTATATCACTTTGCGATTTTAGGATATAAATTATATGGTATTTTGATTATTCTTCATGCTATCTATTTTTGCATAATGCATATTACTCGGATACAAACTAGGATGCGTTTCTTCCCTTTACTGATTTAATTATTGTAAGAATAAAATTTACTTACATTTGTACACAATTTTTAGTTATTTAATCATACAAACCAATGCATGTAGTAACTAAGTCATAAATAGATTTGACTTCCCTGTTAACCTATCAAATTACAAGACAATAAATGAAAAAAATTATGTTATAAAATTACAAATAAGGTTAAATTTTGTGGTACAATATTTGTGGTATTATACAATACTCCCTTTAGAAGAAATTAGCAATAATAAACAAATCTCAAAGGTGGTAAGACAGTAGACCACAGTGAGGTATAGATAGTTTTTTAAGTGAGGGGTTTGTTAAAATTATATACAGATAGTTTGCAGGGTTTAGTCCTTTTTAAATGATAAATGGATTATTATATCTCAACTAGACATGGGTCTAAGGTTACACGGGTATGTTTATTTATATTTTTCAAATAGGTTGTTTTTTGTGTTTCATTATTGTGTTGTTAAAACAAATTTATAACATATAAATAATTAGATAAGAGATGATAATTAGATATACAGTTAGAGTAAATATAAAATTCTATTATGTATAAAGTTGTGTTAAGCTAAAATTAATAATTGTACTTTTATAATATTAATATCAATAATATTATGAAGATCAATATTGAACTTAAAAATTTATATGAGTTTATTTTCACGTTTGAAATGATTGTAATTTTTTGTTTTCATAGTATAGGATTCTTTCCAACCAAGGTTTGAAAACTACTAACTTCCATCTTTATATGTTTTTCTTGAAAATGGTTAGATTTTTGGAATGCCTATGTAATGTACTTATATAATTATTATTAGTATTGCAATGTGTGAAGATGGAATAATTAATCAAAACTACCGTGTTATGATGGAGAACAATTTTCAATCAATTAATGAGTAACGCCAAAATCAAGACAAAATAAATATAGAGAATAAGACTTTTATTATTAAAATAAATATGTACATCGTTTTTTCGTACTGTGAAGTGGGTTTGGACGATATAGACTCTATTTTCTATTTTTCTTATAGTTGTTCAGTTCCTCTAGTGCAATGCATACGCTCTTCTGTTTAGGTTATAAATAAATCCATGGCAGATTCCATGATTTGTAACATCGGTCAATGACTCTCTGAATTTGTTTGTTACAGTATGTAGATCATCCAAATTGCTCTAACTTTTTGAAAATCTCCCTCAATTTGGCATTCCCTAAAAAATGTTTAAAACAATTGCAGAAACAATATACAATCAATTTTATAATATATAGAACGGTAATATGAATGTGTAAATATATAGAGATGAACTCTTGACATATCTAAAAAAAAAAAAAAAAAAATTTAATGGTTTTTATTTCCGCCAAATATGTATTATCGTTTGTTTGTGATTTTGTAAGTTAGGATACAAAGATGTGGAACATTTATACCTTCTGGTTGCCTTGGTGGAGAATTATTGTTGTTGAGGTTGTTGTTGGTATTCGTTGCAGATTCTTTTGATTGTGATGTTTGTCAGCCATTTTCAAATTAAGTTTTGGAGAAGAATGAACAATTAAGTATATAGTATCTGAAGAAAGTAAATGGGTGATTGATGTCAGAGCAATATTTATAAGAGAATAGGATACGAAAAGGTAGAATATGAACAGACAACTGGTAATAAAAACATGTCGATCGAAAAGTATTATAATATTTGGACAAGGTAATACAAAAACGTTAGTAGACTATCTATACAATATAAAGAAAATGGTAATAAATATTTTGTTAAGTGTGCAACATATTAGTTAGGTAGTTAATAATGGTTCGACAACTGTTGAGTTATATGATAAATAAACATGTGATTTACTACTAATAAAATCTTATTGATACATTTTAAAGGATGGACAATAAATTTTTGTCAAGTATCAAAGTTAGAGATGACATGATGATGTCATAATATATTTATTAATTTTTTAATTGTGGCTCGATAATATGGTAATGAAAATGAATATAGTTTCGACTTTGATTTTGTTTGATCAATAATGCTACAAAGTTTTTTTTTAAATGTGTAATGAAATGATTATTTCTACTTTTTTTTTAATTAAGATTATAATATATTTAGATTGATGTTTGTTGAATATGCTCAATTTTTAAATAATGTTTGAACAATTTCTGGGGCACTGTATCACACAATATAAAAGTTACATTGAGAAAATTAACAGACATTTAATAGGATAGAACACGTTGATTGAAAAAGTCTTGACAACTTGTAGGAAAATTGTTTGTGGTGCATTAAAGGAGAGCGAATAAATAGTTAACAATGGTTTGGCAGGCGTGTTGGGGTTTGGCGGTAAAATTCAATCTAATGATATGGAATGAAAATTTTTTTATATGTTATAGGAACAGTATTTAGATTGTTGTTTGTCAACATGTTTAATTATTTGAAATTGTCATAATCATTGGTGTTTAATATTTTTATTAATATTGTTACATTTTACTGATCATTGTAAATTTGTGATCAATTTTTCTTTATAAGTTATTAATATTTGGATCAATTGTTGATAATTGAGTGAGTTTTAACTTCTATTTTCATATTAAACTAAAAAGCATTTAAATTTGTACATGTGCAAGAAATTACATAAGAAAGTTACTAAAAATTAAATTTCATACAGACTATGTTGTAATCCACGTTACATCTATGACATGTGATATTTTTTGGTGACATTGATATGTCCCAGTGTATACGATTTGATTTTCCTTATTGCAAGTCCCAAATTTGTCTTTTAATGAGAAATGTTGTAGTTGGAGTTAGGACTTGAATTCTTCCCTGCAATATTTCAGCTTGTAGAAATGATTAGGTAGTTTTACTAATTTCATTAGAATTTGATACCTTTGTTGTCATGTACAGTAAGCAGAGCAACGACAGTGTGATATATTGCTTGCATGTTATTTTTGGCAAACTGCAATCAGTAGTTTAATCCCATATATGTATCATGTTCGAAGAAGAACAAATGTGTTCCGCAGTAGCAAAGCTTGTTTATTTTCTGCTTCTGCAAGGGTCTTTAGAATTGAAAGTCCGTTGTTGTTATTGTTGGTAGTTTGTGTCGGTTTCGAAATGTTCTTTGTAAATTTGTTTTATGTTTGCTTGTTTGTTCAGAGATTTGCACACCATAAATTGTTCGGTAAGTAATGGTTTCAAAGCAAAAGATTCGTAATAGTTAAAAAAAAAAAAAAATCCATAGTTGGGAATCACAATACCATTACCTTATGATAAGCAATTAAGAATAAATAAGGTACCAAATATGACTCACTTAAAATGGAACCTAAAATGCATTTTATTTTTTGTGTATTAGAAAACTATTAACAAACTAAAGAGTACATGGTTCGGTAGAGTCATTTGTATGGTTAACCATTATTGTTATAAGATTGTTCAGAAATTTAAATAGCTATCTTATTGTTATTAGTTGTATATTTAACCATTTTGTATAATATCATTTTTTGTATGACTAAGAAAATAATGAAATCAATAGATTAATGAAATACGATGGTTTTAGTAAAACTTACGTTAACCGTATTGCTTGTAAAGCGGTGTGATCTTTGTCAGTTGGTTTTACAATGATTCGTTGTAGAATTTCTGATGGTAATTGTGATAGACTTGTGGGTTGTTTTTTTGTTATTTTGAAAGGAATCATGATGTCTTGGTGTTGTTTTTTGGGTGCAAGTATATGGAAATTATGTTGTTGATATGGTATTTGTGGTTTATATAGTTCGCGTGTGGGTAGCGAACAACTTCTTTTCTTCTTTGGTATTTCAAATGTTTAGATAATGTTTTGTTTATTATTAATAGGACTCAACGTTGTTATCTGAACCTGGTTTTTAATAGTTTTGCAAATTAATGATGGTTGTATTAATCATTTAATGTTAAGTGTTACTTATATTTAAATGTAAATGATCTGCATTCATGTTAATTTCTATATAGGTATATTAAATATTTGAGATATTTGATTAGTATAAATTTTTTTAAACCCGTGGGAAACCGATCGTGTTTCATCAAAATAAATGTTTTCTTTTATGAATTCTATTAATATCGTATAAATATCTATATAAACAGTGTCATTTATTTGATCAATACTTTAACAAAAGTTGTACATTAAGACCGACAGTAAATATCACAACATGAGATATCATCAAAATATCAATCACATCAATCAAAAAGTATAATAATGATATCTTATTGGCACAGTTTTGAAGGAAACGACTATAAATATTTTGTTAAATATTAAAGTCAGATGTTGTGATGATGTGATAATGTATCAATTAATATAAAATATTTATATGGTTTGGCTGTGTTTTATTTAATTAGGAATACAAAAGAAACAGATGGAATTTGAATAAAGATATTATAATAAATAAACATGGCTGTTTAAGAAGAATAAGATGTAACTGGCATGAGTTTAATAGAAAGGATAAGAAGAATAAATTGGAAAAATAACATTGATTGTACGATTAGACCATCTAATATTCAGGTAGTCCTCTCAACTTGCATGAGTGATTTAAGTTCGTACCACTTTAATATTATGTAAATTATTTATTTAAAATTTAAAAGTATTTATTTGTTTTTTGAGAATACAAAAGGCGCTTTGGGAAAACCAATAAATGTATATTAATAAGTAAACATATTAATTGAAAAAACGTTAATAACTTTTTGGATAAGAGGATACGAAATGGTAGCAAATGTAATACATATTTTGTTAAGTATTCAAGTAAGAAATGTCATGATGATATTATGATATATTGGTTGGATCATGAATAAGGGTTTGGCAACCGTGCTCCAGATGGATGTTATCGTTCGGTGTGAGATTTAATTTGGTTGATAAAAAAAAAAAATGATTTATCTTAAAGTCTGGTAATGACTTTTCTGAATTTGTGTTGATATCACTTTAATACATTGTAAATTATTGATTTAAAATTAAATTATTATTTTTTAAGAATACAAAAGGTTCTTTGGGAAAACAAATGAATGTCTAGGAATAAGTAAACACGTTGATCGAAGAAACGTTAATAAGTTCTCGAATAAGAGGATACAAAACGGTAAGTGTAATAATTATTTTGTTAAGTATTCAAGTAAAAAATGTCATGATGATATTATAATATATCAGTTGGATAGTCAATAATGGTTTGGCAGTCATGCTTCAAATGGATGTTATTGTTCGACGTGGGATTTAATTTGGTTGGTAATAGAATGAAAGTTTTTTTTGATGGGCGATAGGAATTTTTATTTATAGATTTTGTTAATTTACATTATAATGGAAGTTTTTTTTTTTTTTTGATGTGCGATAGGAATGTTTATTTATAGATTTTGTTAATTTACATTATAATATATTTAGATTGATGTTTGTCAAGCATGTGTAGACAATCCAATGAGTTTTAATTTCTATTTTCAAAATAGATTAAAAAGCATTTAAATTTTTACATGTGTAATAAATCATATAAAGAACTCACTAAAAATTATATTTCATACATACTATTTGGTAATGTACTTACATCTTGGACATGTGATACTTTTTGGCGACGTTGATCTATTCCAATGTATACGATTTTGATTTTCTTTGTTGCAAATCCAAATTATTCTCCTTTTAATGAGAATTGTCACAGTTGGAGCATGGACTTGAACACTTCCCTACAATTTTTCAGTTTGTGGAATTGATTGGTTAGTTTCACTAATTTCATTAGAATTTTTACACCTCTACTGTTGTGCATAGTGATTAGAGCAACGACAGTCTGATGTATTGCTTGCTGGTTATTTTGTTTGCAAGATGCAATAAGTAGTTGTAATCCTCTGTTCTATCATGTTCCACAAAGAACAAACACATTCCAAGCAGTACTGAAGCATGCTTATTTTATGCTTCTACAAGGATCTTCAGAATTGAAAGCCCTGCAGTTGTTATTACTGGTAGTTTGTGTCATTGTTTGAAGATGTTTCTTCTATGTAAGACTTGCTTTACGTTTGACTGTTGGTTTAGGGATTTGCACCTGTAAATTGTAAGGTAAATAATGGTTCCCAAACACAAGATCCACAATAAAAAAAAAAAAAAAAGTGTAAATAATAGTTTCAAACAATTGGTAATCATATATCATTACTTGTAGGATCAAGAAGTTAACAATAAAAAAGCGTGAAAAATATGGTTCAGTTAAATATCCATTCTAACATGTATTTTGGTTTTTATGTATTAGAAAGCTACTAAGAACTAAAGACACAAGTGATTCGGCATAATTCGTTTCAATTGTTGGGAGTCGACATACGGTTTTCTATATGACTAACAAAACAATGAAATCAACATATTAACGAAACATGATGATATTAGTAAAACTTACGTTAACCGTATTGCTTGAAGAGTGGTGCTGTTATTTTGAATTGCTTTTGCAATGATTCATTGCAATATCTGTGATGGTAATTGTAACAGGTTTGTGGGTTGTGTTTTTGTTTTTTTTGTCAGGAGTCATGTTGTTCCAGTGGCCTTCTTTTTGGTGTAAGTATATGGAAATTATAAACTTGTTACGATCTTAGTAGTTTATATAATATTTGTGTAGATATTGGATAGCGAATAGTTTTCTATGTGCTTGGATTTGGTAGATATTATCGTGTTAATTATTAATGAGGGTTAGCGTTGTTATTTTTGAATCTCGTTTTTAGTATTTTTGTAAATTAATGATGTATTTTTATTTTGTTGAACATTAATTATTTGATTTTGTTTTATATATCAGATATTGTTGCTTCATTGTTTATTCTACTGAGAAAAATTGATTATTCTATTCAACAAATATAAACTTTTTTGGTCATAATCATTTAATGTTAAGTATTAATTTATCTTAAGTGTAAATCTATATCTTTATGTAGGTATATTAAGTATTTGACACATTCGATTAGTACGAATCTTTTTAAATTCAAATAAATGAATGTATTGAATGATATTTTGTGCATTGTACATGAATTATGTGTATATCTTATGCATGTGTCTGATGCTCTGAAAGTTCTATGAGATAATTGGGCAACTTGTCAAATGAAAGAGGGTGCCTCTGCTGTAAGAAGATGGGAGGATCTGGACACTAACTTATTGGTGTAAATCTTCCTGTGTTTTGATGTTTTCCAATTGACTTTAGGGATTACTCACATTTGTAATTCATGGCGTTCAGCTTGGTGTGATCCTCTGCTTTGGAAAACTCTTGATTTGTCAATGTTGAGATCAAATTTTATCAAAATCCCATTAGAGCCATATGTTTACATGGATGAGTTTTTTGATAAGACATTGACTCGTTTATTGAACATTTCATTGAGTCTCAGCCAGGGACAAATAAAAACCTTGATTTTTCACTTCAATTTGTATGTAGAGGACGAACAATTTACTTATATTGCTAAAAGGTAATTTTTTTTATGTTTCTGTTTAAAACCTTGCTGAAAGGTAATTTTTTTTATTCTCGCTGTTTATTGACCGAGTCTTTGGCATTGCCTTTGGTACCAGTGATCATCACCTTTAATTTTCTTTTTGATACAATGAATTGGGAAGTAATCCACCATATATTGTTGTCTGTAGGTGCCCCTATCTGAGGCATCTCATTATGCCAACTTGGAATAGAATAAAAAAGGATGTAATTTGCAAGGCCATTCGTACATGGAGATCTCTTGAATCCCTGACAATGTCTAGTACGTTAGAGTAGGTGCCCTAGCCAATCAATTATTGTAAAATTGGCTTTGTAATAAATGTTTATTTATCAATAAAATGCATATTCTTCTATATCGTGTATGTAATGATATATGTCCTTAAGATGGTAGAACCGTGACAAGGGTATCAAGTGTTTCAAATCTTGATAGTGAGAACCGTATGATCACATATAGTGGCCATTCTAGAAACGTCCGTAGCCCCAGTATTATTCTGACCAAGGACACAGATAATACGGTAAGGCTATCATAGTGTTGAACGACCTTGTCGAAAGGCAGTGACTGATCTCACTTGTCAAGGTTGTTTGTCGACAACCTGGTGCAACGTATGGATGCTTGCTAGAGGCAAGTTCACTAGACAGACCCACTAGAGGATTCCATATGAAAGGTAACCCCAGTGTTTATGGAATAAATCCTCTAACGGATGGTGGTGCATGTGATCCTTAGACTTGAGATCACCGAAGTGCTTGTGCACCAATTGGTGTAGTTTGACACTAGCCCAACGTAGATCTATTCAGAGCTATCAATATGATAGTGATTGGCTACATTGAGAAGTGTATCGAGACTATGGTGGATCGACAAAGGATTCATCACTCCTGGGTATGGGAGAAGTTATCTCACTGGGTAATTCAGTAAATGACAATGACACTAAATCTGTGGCCATAGTGGGATAGAGTTGATGCTCAATCCAATTTAATATTCCTGTCATTGGTCCAGTAACTGAATACAAACATATCAAGGATATCTGAGGTTGAAACTATTTCTGTACCTCAGTCTCGATGAGATAACAGTTGATGAAAGGATTTGATTGCACAGTAACCTTACTGTTGACAGGCTACAATTTCGCTGAATCCGAATCTATCGGGTGGCCATGATGTCTTGCTAGGGGCCAAACTTGGTTTGTGTGTAGTGAGACGATTAATTGATGTTAATCGCAATACTACACACTGCCGATATGATGAGGAGCCTACGGGTCACACACTTAGAAGATAATTTAAGAATCAATTTGTGAGAAGGGTATTTTCATCTTTTAGGACGAAAGGGTATTTTGGTAATCTCATAGTGCAATTAAATTTGCTGAGATTGTTGCCTGTATTTAATTTTAATATTAAAATTAAATTAGTGAGATTATATTTAAATATATTTATGTATATATATTTAAATGAATTATTATTATTAATTAAATGTTAATATATTATTATATATATTAATTGATTTTAATTATAATAATAATTAATTAATTAAAATACCATAAAGGGTGTGTTTGTTTGCAATGGTGAATTAGGGTTGGAGCCCATGGCTATTCCTAAGTGGAATAGGGTTTTAATTGTTGCACTATATAAGTGCAACTTAAAATTAAAACAATAAGTATTATTCATTCAATTAAAACCCTAGCCACCAAAAAGGTTCTCTCTCTCTCATGTTTTCTTCTTCTAGTGAAGAAGCAAATTTTCAATTTTGATTGTTCTTTATTCTTGATGTCGGCAATTGTTCTAGCAAAACAATTGTCGGTTCTTTGGATTATCTTTGTGTGGACTTCCGTGAGTGCGATCCTACATTGGATCGACTAGCGAAGAATCACATGAATAGTAACTGATGAACAGTATTCGTGTCCGAAATCAGAGATATTCGGAGGAGCCTCCAAATGTCGGTAATGTGTTCTTAATCCTTGTATGGATTATTTACTATGATTTATATTGTACAGATTTTTCTGTTTGTTAACCTGTAAGCGATTTAATCTATACCCGGTTCTTGGCGTAGAAAGTGATTGATTTTTGGTTTTAATTTATTGTTTTTCCGCTGCCTTTTCGAGATCAATCACTAACATAGTATAGTAAATCCATCTTATCTTATAGAGGAAATAGCCCTAAATTGCAAGAACTTCAGTGAACTTAAGGTCATGGGTCCTTTTGACATTCTCTTTGCTTCTACGATAGCGAAATTTCTTCCAAATTTGAAGATTTTGAGCTTAAGATGCTCAATGATAGTGAAGGATGCCCTATTGCTTATATTGGATGACCTACCAAATCTAGAAGTCCTCAACATATCACATTGTCTTGTTATAGAAGGTCCACTACTTCCTTCACTGATGCCCAAAAAAATTATTAAGAAGCTAGATAAAATTATCTTGGAGAAGGCTGCTCTATTACGTGAGTTCTTAACATGTACTGAGCACCCATGCATCATGTGCCAACATACTCAAAGTGATGAAGGCTTTATGAGGTGGTACAAGTATGAGAAAGGTCTATGGAAAATGGATGAGGCGAGGTCTATTGCTCTTTGATTAGGACACTATAGAGACTGTAATTTTAACATTTTGTTTTGCTTGTATGTAATATCTAGATAATATGTTGTTGAATAATCATATATAGAATCGGTCTATTGTGTTTTAGGTTGTTATCCTCCTAATGCTTTCGTTTTAGGTCGCCAACATTGTAATACTTGCATAATGATCTTCTCCCATGGGAAAAGTATTATCTGTTTGCATAATTATGTACATATGGTAAAATTTCACTTTCTGTTGCTTCAAATTGATCTTTTGTTGTCCATTAATGTTATTTCAAAATGAAGTGGTTTCAAAGTAATACGCAATTGAGTATTTTATATACTTCAATTCATGTTATTTATTTTGTAATTGTTAGTGTCAAATTCATTTCTATTGTCAGGTTTAGTATTTGATAGTGAGATTTTGAAGGAATCTTTGAGTTTCCCTTCTTTTATACTTTGATGACAAGTTATAGTGACATTATAACGCCCTACTTGAGGTACGTAGCTAATGTTTCTTCTTTTGCTCTTTTTTTGAGTTGGTTTATTAGTATTATTGTTTGGTTGACCTTTGTTTGAGTGGTATGTTGAATACTTGCCTTGAAATTGGTTGAAATAGAAGAAGTTCAGTGTTCCAGGCTTCGCCGGGGCGAAGAATAATCTTCGCCGCGGCGAAGAGGTGTTGAAGCCACGGGAAACTGCTGGACAGTTTCGTCGCGGCGACAGAATCTTCTTCGCCGCAGCGACGGGCTGACCAAAATGTTTGTTAAGTTTTAGATATTTTTTTCCTAAGGGCAATTTGACCATTCTACCCCTAATTAGTAGGAAAAGTGGGGAGTAAAATGTAAGGGATTTTCATGGAGAATATGTTGATATGGGGGTGTGTTTGTAATGAATCAAAGGATATAGATGAAATTCCCAAGGAAGAGTAAGGGCAAAATCGGAATGCTTGTGCATAAATTTCATTAAAAGGAATTAAGTCATTGCAAACCCTTCATTCTTCTTCTCCAGCGCCACTTTCTTACTTCCTCTCAATTTCTCTTTCACTTGTTCAAGGATTTTTAGAGGGCTTTTGGAGTGTTTTGGGGTAGAAAAATCAATCTAAGGCATCCTAAGGTAAGAGCTCTTGCTTTGGATGTGAAGCTTTGTGAGATTTTATGTATATTTGAATATTGAGGTCTTTTGGTTCATTTGTTTAAAGAGTAGAGAAAGAGTCAAGCAAACCAAGAGAAAGGAAGAGCTAGTGAGATCTCTCCATAACAAGGTAAGTAAATCCCAACCCAAGTTGAGATTTGAGAATTTTCTTGATTAGGGTTTTAATAGCAATTATGTATGTATGTTATATACATGTTATATGCTATGTTATTGAGTTTTAAATGGAGATTATTATTGCTTGTGGTTGTTCATACACTTCAATTGTGAGAAGTGAGATATGGGTTGGAAATGTAGTTTGAGATGGAATTGAAGGATATTGAGAAATCCTTTTTGGAAGTGCTATTCTATGGCAGGAATTATGGCTATGTGAGGGAGTTTTCTCCCATTTTGGATGGTTAGAGAAAGACATAGAATTATTGTTATAGTAGAGTTTTGTTATGCACTTGAGTTGTTTGATGAAATGCCTAATAGAGGTTTGAGTATGAGTAGTGAACCTTAATTCTTGCAACATTGCATGTTGGCATTTCATAAGTGCATTAATGGAGATGAACCATCCATAGGCATTAATTGTGCATTGAGAAGTGACTTAAGAAAGAGTAGGAAACTTTGTGTATGCACTTGCTCTATGAGTAGAGAACCTTGTGGATGCAACTACTCTAAGGGTAGAGAGAATGAGAAGTGCTAGAGTAGAGTGAATGAGAAGAGTATTAGAAATGGGTTGATGCTTTGTGATCATCACCCGACAGTTATTAGAAAGGGGTTGATGCTTTGTGATCGTCACCCGATTAGTTAGTAGAAACGGGTTGATGCTTTGTGATCGTCACCCGAAAGTCATGAGGAACGGGTAGGTGCTTTGTGGTCTCCACCCGATAGTTACGAAAATCAGGTAGGTGCTTCGTGATCCGCACTCAGTAGTCACTAAGAGCGGGTTGGTGCTGTGTGAACTCCACCCGACAGTCATGAAGAGTGAGATGGTGCTGTGTGAATGCTATCCGGCCATACCTCCGGTAAGATGAGGCCACGACGTTTAGTGGAAAACAACAGAAAGTGTGAGGAAAGAATTAAGAGAAATACATACGGGGATAGACAGATAGAGGGCTTACTTACTGAGCATTATTTTGTGCTCACCCTGTTATTTTCCTTTGTGGATGCAGGATCTAGGTGATGATGCAGTTGGAGGGGCGTCGACAAGCAAGGAGCAATAGCTACACTGTTTCCCTTATTTTTTGTCTTTTTAAATGGCATTTTGTAAATAATGCTCTTTGTGTATAAAAGACTTATTACATATAATAAAAAAGAAAAGTTTTGGGCCCATTTTCTATTATTATTATGCATGCATTGTACTAGTTTACAGCAGTTGTTACAATACCCAAGGGGGTGAATGTGGACTCTCCTCAACAGTTTGGTTCTATTATTATTATTATTATTATGCATGCATTGTACTAGTTTACAGTAGTTGTTACATTTTTGGTATCAGAGAAAAGATTTTGGGATTGAACAGTGTACTATTCTCATCGCCACGACATCCTATAACCGACTGTGTGAGTTAATTCTTTCCTTACAGTAATTGTTTCTCGAGTTCATTGGTGTGATTATTTTGTAGATGAGGCGTAGTTACCGGAAACATGGTAAGGGTGTGGTGAATGAAGGAGAACTTTCTAACCCACTAGAGTCTACGCCCCCTCCCTTGGATGAAGCTAGAATTCGGTGAATTATACAGCAAGTCATGGCAGAAACCCAAGGAAGAGTTAAAAACCCCGTACAGGTACCGCCAGTTGCGCATGTCGAAAGAGGACAATCGGTACCTCCCCTAGTACAGAGCAGAGTTGAACCGATTTACGGTCTTTCCAGTCAACATCAACCCTCAGAGTTTAAGGGTACTACGGATCCACTAATAGCAGAAGAGTGGTTTGGGTCCGTAGAACGAGCCACAGGTTTATTTCCCATGTCAGACCAAGAGAAGATCCAGTATGCGAGTTTCTTGTTTCGGGGTGATGCCCGAATTTGGTGGGAATTAATGGAAGAAACTCATGATATGACAGCAATGATGTAACGCCCCATTTGAGGTACGTTGTTATTGTTTCCTCTTTCGCCCTTAATCGAGTTGGTTTTTGTTAAATTTCTTCTTCCCTTGGTGTGGATACTCTTTTGCTTAATTTCTCTTGAAATTAAGAGTCTCCAAGGTTGTTAAGGACTTAAGGTAACATGTTCTACCTTACTTATTTCAATTTGATTGAAATTTTTTTTAAACTATGACTATACTTGTTATAGCATGATATGCTTGATTCTCCATGCATCCATCTTTCAGAAAGATGGGTCACTACGGATGTGTATCGATTATAGAGAGTTGAATAAAGTGACAGTGAAGAATAAGTACCCGCTACCTCGCATTGATGATTTGTTCGATTGGTTGAAAGGAGCCACAGTGTTCTCTAAAATTGATTTGAGGTCAGGGTACTATCAAGTAAGAGTGGCTGAGCAAGATGTGGCTAAGACTGCCTTCCGTACAAGGTATGGGCATTATGAGTTTGTAGTGATGTCGTTTGGTTTGACTAATGCCCCAACAGTTTTTATGGACTTGATGAACCGGGTATTCCATGATTATTTGGATCGATTTATAGTGGTTTTCATTGACGATATCCTGGTTTATTCTAAGCATGAGGAACATTTGAGAATAGTGTTGCAGCGATTGAGAGAAAGGAAGTTGTACGCTAAATTTTCTAAGTGTGAGTTTTGGCTTGATCAGGTGATATTTTTGGGCCATACTATGTCTAAAGAAGGGATTTCAGTGGATCCGAGTAAAGTGCAGGCCATCCTTGAATGGCAGAGGCCGAAAATAGTGAAAGAAGTCAGGAGTTTCTTAGGCTTAGCAGGTTACTACCAGCGATTTGTAGCAGGGTTTGCCCAGTTGGCTAAACTATTGACAGCTCTTACCAAATAGAAAACTCCTTTTGTATGGTCAGAAGCACGTGTAGAGAGCTTTTAGGAGTTGAAGAAGAGATTAACGTAAGCTCCCGTGTTAGAGTTACCACGGGAGGGTGTAGATTATGACATTTATACAGATGCCTCACTGCAAGGACTTGGTGCTGTGTTAATGCAGTTAGGTAGGGTGATAGCATATACCTCTCGGCAATTGAAAGAGTATGAGACTAGATACCCTACGCATGATTTAGAGTTAGCAGCCGTGGTCTTCGCACTAAAGATTTGGAGGCATTACCTTTATGGTACAAAAAGTAGTATCTACACCGATCATAAGATTTTAAAGTATTTCTTCACTCAGAAGGAGTTGAATATGAGAAGATGGTTAGAGTTGGTTAAGGATTATGAGTGTGAGATCAAGTACCAACCGGGGAAGGCCAATGTAGTAGCCGATGCCTTGAGTAGAAAAGCTTATTTGTCTCGGCTCACTAAGCAGAAATAGTTGATAGAAGAATTATGTACATAACATATTGAAGTACTTCTAGGAAGGATTGTGTAAAACCCCCCTCCAGTCAGGTATCCTCTGAATATCCCTCAATGAGAATCCCGAGGATACACGTCTGGAGAACGAGTTGTATTTAGAAAAAATCTGTGTAAGGATAATAATAATAATATCCAAAACATGCATATAAAATGTCACTCAGTATCCAAACTTATAATTTACAAACTTTAAGAAATTATACAATCAAAACATATTTATAGGGTGGAAGCTTCCAAAGGTATTTCACAAATATTTATCATTTACATTATTTACATCAAGATAAAAACATCGAGATGACAATAAATCATCTCCCCTCACGTGTAGTCCCGCTGTCTCTAGCATCCCTCGCTTCTAGTCTACCTGCAAAGCAATCAACAATGAAAGGGTGAGCGCTAATCGCTCAGTAAGGAATGATCCGTTTCATTCTTAATGTACTATTTGATCTTTATTTAAACATATTTATTAACACATCACTTATCTTTTACATCTAGGGATACTTCCCCTTTTATTACTAATTCATATGCTTTTCATCATTTTATCCCATGGCTATATAAACATCAATGTGTACACATACAAATAAGTATGTAAACATAGTACACACACATCACATATCATGACATAACATCTAAAATCATCTAACATGAGTATAAATCATCTCATGATGTAAATAACATCATAACTCATGTAATGCAACTAAATGCATATGAAACATTTAACGTCTAGCCGATCGGACCTTTCTTAGCATCTTAAGCACTTCATATCATCTAGCCTCAAATTTCATCTAGAGCTCATATCATCGGGAGGCGTGCTTACGCGTTATTTAGCATCTAAAGCATATATTCATCTTTCCTCAACCGGTATACGAGGATATGCTTACGCGTTTTCCATCGTGTCTATATGCATCTCTATCATGTCTATTTGCATCTCTAACATCTTATGGCATGTAAATACATATTTTGGTGAGCTTAATACTTTTAATTCATCTATGGATTATCAATCCATTTACATTACCTCTTGCTCACATACATCATCTTAAAACATGTATTATATTGCATCTTCATGCCATTTCATAACATTAATCATGTATTGACATCATGACCATGTATATCTTTCAAAGATCATCTAACTAATGGGTAAACATTAGTACATGGCATACTTACAATAATACATTAATAATCAATTCATAATCATAAGAATTGATTATGTTAAATCTTAAACTTTAATAACCAGTTTATGCTTCAGGCCATTTTCCATCCTTTTCTCAAACGAATTGGCTCTTGGCATAAACATAAAAGTTATAGGTCTGTGTCTTAGCTTTCTAATGCTTCAAGAATCATCTCATTTCGATTTTTATAACTCAAGTTATGGTCGAAATACTGAAGCAGGGTTAACAAAACCCCTAAGCCCACTAAATCCGAATTTTCATATTAACTATGCCACATCAATTCCTATTGACATTAACCAATAGGTTAACTTATGGATCAAATAAACCTCCCCTTAATAGTCTTTAACATCTTAAAGGAAGTGTAAAATCTCATTCCCATAATCATCCATTATTGCTATAACATTGTAAGCTAATGCAAACAACACATCAACACTTCTAATAGCAACCATTCAACACCATGTGGCCTCCAATACTACAATTTTTGCCACAATCAGTATCCACACTTCATTTTCTTCAATCAAACATAACAACTCATAAAACATAAAGAGCAATAACTTCATGTATAATGAATTCAAGGCAATAAGTAGAATAAATGAGTTCAACTACACTTGCCATCAACTAATTCTATGCCTTAAAGCCTTAATTTAAGGTTTCATAAAAATCTACAAACCCTAGCATAAACCCTAAAGTCATGGGAGGTTCTTCCTTACCTTTTTAAAGACTTCCTCCAACAAATCCTTTGCCTTTGACTTCTTTTACACCTTAATCCTACATATATAACATTATACCTCAACATCTACTTCAAATCTTCAAATCACATCAAAACTAAAGTTTTTAATCCTTACCTTAAACCCTTCAAATTGAAGATCCAAGGCTCCTATCTTGTTCTCCTTGAAAAATTATGCAAAACTCCTTGAAAACCTAGAGAAAGAAAGCTTGTTTCATGGAAGATTTGAGAGAAAATGGAAGAAATGTTGAAGAAAGGCTCTCTCCTTTGGCTTGAACGAATTTCATCTCATTTATAGGAAAATATTTCATTTATTTTCCAAAATTATGCAATTGGCCCAATTATTTTAATTGTATAACTCATAAGTCCTTAATTCTTCATATAAGGGCATTTTGGTCATTTCACACTAGACATAATTATTACTTAATTAATGCCATTAAATGCAATGAAGCCTACTCATCCTTGACTTTTTCAATGCTTATCCATAGGCAAAATAACCATTTTGCCCCTAAGCCTCTCTATGGATAATTGATTCATACCGTTCCAAATGAATTGACTATTTTGCCCTTAGTTAGATTTTATGCTTTTTAACATAAAATTAACATCTAAAGGACTATTTTGAGTTAGGAACATTCCTTTGATATCTTGGGTATTACAGATTGCTAGGTTAGAGGTCCAGTCTACTTTACTAGAGGAAGTCAAAGATAAGCAAGTGGCTGATGAGTGGTGTCAGAGAATAGTTCAGCAAGTGCATAAGGGCAAGACAACAGAGTTTCAAGTAATAGATGGTGTCCTCTATTTCAGGAATCGGTTGTGTATACCTTAGAATAATGAGTTAAGGAAGTGACTACTTACAGAGGCTCATGACACACCGTACACTGCTCATCCTAGAGCAACCAAAATGTATCAAGATGTAAAGAAAGGCTATTGGTGGCCAGGTATGAAGAGAGATATTGCAGAATTTGTAGCTAAATATCTGGTTTGTCAGCAGGTGAAAGCAGAACACCAACGACCGTCAGGGTTGCTCCAGCCACTGAGTATTCCCGAATGGAAATGGGAGAGCATTTCGATGGATTTTATCACAGGTCTCCCTAGAGTACAGAGAGGGTATAATGCTATATAGGTGATTGTGGACAGGTTAACCAAGTCAGCCCAGTTCCTTCCGGTAAAAGAGAGCACCACTACAGATCAGTTGGCTCAGATTTATATTAAAGAGATAGTCAAGTTGCATGGTGTGCCCAAGACAATAGTGTTAGATGGAGATTCCAAGTTTGTCTCAGCTTTCTGGATGAGTTTACAAAGGAATTTGGGTACCCGTTTAGCATTCAGTACTGCCTATCATCCTCAAACGGATGACCAAACAGAGAGAACGAACCAGGTGCTTGAGGATATGCTGAGAGCTTGCTGTGTGGATTATAAAGCCTCCTGGCATGAAATGGCGCCTTACATGCATTAGTGGAGTTTGCCTACAACAACAGTTATCAGTCTATAATTTAAATGGCGCCTTACAAGGCCTTGTATGGTAGACGATGTAGGTCTCCACTACATTGGGATGAGATCGGCGAAAAGGATGATTTGAGTACCGCTCTTGGGCCAGAGGTGACTCAGAAAATGATAGAGGACGTAAGGTTAATTAGAAACAGAATGAAGCAAGCCCAAGATCGATAGAAGAGTTATGCCGACTTGAAGAGGAAAGAGGTTGAATTCCAAGTGGGCGATAAAGTGTTTTTGAAAGTTTCCCCCTACAAGCGAGTAATGCGCTTCGGAAGCAAAGGGAACTTAGCACCGAGATATATAGGTCCATTTAAGGTATTGCAACGAGTGGGAAAGTGGCCTACAGACTGGCACTACCACCTAGCATGGACAAGGTGCATGATATGTTCCATGTCTCGATGCTTCGGAAGTACGTAAGTGACCCCTCCCATATCTTGAAAGTAGATGATGTTGACTTAGAAGAGAACCTTGTGTACGAGGAGCGTCTAGTACAGATTTTGGACCGAAAGATTAAAGAACTCAGGAATAAGAGTATTCCATTAGTAAACGTCCTTTGGCGAAATCACAAGGTCAAAGAGGCCACATGGAAGGTAGAGCAAGACATGCAGAATCGTTACCCGGAGTTGTTTGTGTGAATTTCGGGGACGAAATTCTTTTAAGGGGGGGAGAATTGTAACGCCCCACTTGAGGTACGTAGTAAATTATGTTGTATGTTTGAATGTTTATCGCTTTGTTCTCATTTGAGCTTGTACGTCGTTATTTTTAGTTGGTTGGCCCTTTGTTGGTTTGGTTAAGTGTTTGCCCTGATTTTGGTTGAGTTTTGGCGAAGTTTGGAATTTCGGTCTTCGTCGCGGCAACGTTGACTTTGTAATTGCGATGTCGGCTCTGTAATTTTTCGCCAGGGCGACAGAACTTTCTTCGCCGCGGCAACAGGATGGCAGAAAAGTTTATTGAGGTTTCTAGAGAATTCTCCATAGGGTAAAATGACATTTCTACCCTTAATTAGTAGGAAGAGTGGGGAGTGAATTGTAAGGAAATTTTATGGAGAATATGTTAGAGTAGGGGTGTGATTGTAATGATTTAAAGGACAAGGATGGAATTTTCAAGAAAGAGCAAGGGCAATATGGGAATGAATGAAGATATTTTGAGCTAAAAAGGAGTTAAGCTTAGTGAACCCTTCATTCTTCATCTTCCACCGCCTCTTCCAGTCTCCATTTCCTCTCAACTTTCCCTTTAACCTTTCACAACTTTCCCTTCAACCTTTCAAGACTTTTAGAGGACTTTTTGAGTAGTTTGGGGTAGAAAATTAATCTAAGGCATCCTAAGGTAAGGATTCTTGCTTTAGATGTGAAGTTTTGCATATATTAATCTTATGGTGTTATTGTTTAAAGGGTAGAGAAGAGACAAGCATTGTAAAGGAAAGGAAAGTGCTAGTGAGATCTCTCTATTACAAGGTAAGTAAATCCCAATCCAAGTTAATATTTGAGAACTCTTTTGAGTAGAGATTTAGTAGAAATTGTGTATGCATGTTAGATGATATGTTATGGAGAACTGAGATGGAGATGAATAATTGCTTTGTGGGTGTTAAATACACTTCAATCATGAGAAGTGTGATGTGTGATGAGAATGTAGTTTGAGATAAAATTGGAGGAGATTGAGAAATCTCTTTGGAAGTGTTATGTTGTGACATGAATTATAGCTTGGTGAGGGAGTTTTCTCCCATTTTGGATGATTCAAGAGAGGGATAGAACCATAGATAAAGTAGAGTTTATGTATGCACACTAGTTGTTTGATGAAATGCCTAAGAGAATCATGAGTAGTAAACCTTAATTATTGCAACATTGCATGTTGGCATTTCATGAGTGCATTAGTGGAGAAGATTAATTGTGCATTGAGAAGTGGCTTGAAAAAGAGTAGAGAAATTTGTGTATGAACTACTCTAAGAGTAGAGAGAATGAGAAAAATACTAAAAACGGGTTAGTGCTTTGTGATCTCCACCCAGTAGTTACTAAAAACAGATTGGTGCTTTGTGATCTCCACCCTGTAGTTACGAAAAACGGGTTGGTGCTTTGTGATCTCCACCCGAAAGTCACGAAGAGTGGGTTGGTACTGTGTGAACTCCATCCAACCGTGCCTCCGGTAAGATGAGGCTGTGACATATAGCAGAAGTTAAGTAACGAGAGCTATGTGGATGAGAAAATAATAAATGAGATAAGAAGAGTGTAAGGAAAGAATTAAGAGAAAGAGTTATGGGGACAGTCAAGTAGAGGATTTACTTACTGAGCATTAGTTTGTGCTCACCTCGTTGTTTTCTTTGTGGTTGTAGGATCAAGGTGAGAACGCGGTCGGATAGGCGTCGGCAAGCGAGGAGCAGTAGTTACACTATCCGCTGTTTTAATGGCATTTTGTAAATGATATTCTATTTTGTATAAAGAATGTTTATATGTAATAAAAGAAAATTGTGGGCCCATTTACTTTTACAAATATAAATGTATTTTCCTTAATATATTTCTATGAGTATCCTAGTATAAATCAGTTATTACAGGTTCCCCATCGCACAACCTATTCTATTCTCTTCTTTAGCACTTCTCTTTCTTTTATTCTTTCTTTCTCTTTACTTTTAAAGTGCTTTATTCTTAGAATTCTATACTCTTTCTCAAGCTATTACACAAATGCAAAATATATGCATGTGGATGGCTCATGCTCATTAAATGCACTCATGAAATGCAAATATGCAATGTTACAAGAATTTAAGGTTCCTTACTCATACTCATGCTTCTCTTAGGCATTTCATCAAACAATAAGTGTGCATACAAAAACTCCACTTTAATTATAACTCTACTTCTCTCTTTAAGCATCCAAAATGGGAGGAAACTCCCTTGTATAATCATAATTCCTGTCAAGGAAAAACACTCCCAAAAAGTTTACTCAAAACTCCTCCAACTTCAACCCAACTTCAATCTCTCATCACACATCCAAAACACTTCTCATAAGTTAAACATACCGAACAACCATAAATAAGTACACGTCTCATCTCAATCTCTCAACAAGCATAACATATACATACATCAAGAAATCTCTACTCAAGTGATTTCTTAAACCTTAACTTGGATTGGATTTACTTACCTTGTGATTGAGTGACTCCACTAGAATCTCTTTTCCTTTGGTAGATAGTCATTTCTCTAACACCTTAAACAATAATACTATAAGCCTTCAACACTTCTATAAATAAATATCACATATAAAGCAAGAAATCTTACCTTAGGATGCTTTGGCTTAACTCTTTACCAAAAACAACTCAAAAGCCCTCTAAAATTCCTTAGATAATTGAGTGGGAAGTTGAGAGAAAATGAAGAATGGGAATGGAGGTGGAAGTAGAGAAATGAGGGGTTTACTAAGACTAAACCCTTAATATCTCATTTTACAAACATTCTTTCCCATTTTGCCCTTACACTTTCTTAGAAATTCCATCCTTGTCCTTTAATTCATTGCAATCACACCCCCAACTCTAATACATTCTCCATGAAATTTTCTTACATTTCACTCCCCACTTTAGCTACTAATTAGGGGTAGAATGGTCACTTTGCCTCTAAGGAAAATTCTCTAGAAACTTCACCAAACTTTCAGCCAGCTCTTCGCCGCGGTGAAGACTCTTTCTTCGCCCTGGTGAAAAATTACAGAATGTACGTAATTACAAAACCTACGTCGCCGCGGCGAAGTCTGGAACACCAAAATTTCGCCAAGTCTTTACAATTTTCAGGGCAACCACTCAACCAAACCAAAACACTCATTCAAACTTACTTAAGGGCAAATCAATAAACATTTAGGCAATACTACATATATTAGTTACGTACCTCAAGTGGGCGTTACAAACAAGCACCCATGTGCTGCACCAAGTTGTCACCAAACAATCTTGACATGTGAAATAAGCCACTACCTTCTGGTAGGGTCGTTCAACGCTATGATAGTCTTACCATATTATCTATACCCTTGATCAGGATACTTCTCTAACTATGGACATTTCTAGAATGGCCACCATAAGTGACCATAGGGATCTTGTAATACCCAAAATGTCAAAGGTATGTTCCCAACTCAAAATAGTCCTTTACATGTTAATTTTATGTTAAAAAGCATAAAATCTAACTAAGGACAAAATAGTCAATTCATTTGGGACGGTATGAATCAATTATCCATAAAAGAGTATTAGAGGCATGCCTATGGATAAGCATTACAAAAGTGAAGGATGAGTAGGCTTAATTGCATTTAATGGCATTAATTAAGTAATAATTATGTTTAGTGTCAAAAGACCAAAATGCCCTTATATGAAGAATTAAGGACTTATGAGTTTTATAGTTAAAATAATTGGGCCAATAGCATAGTATTGGAAAATTAATGAAATATTTTCCTATAAATGAGAGGAAAAATTGTTCAAGCCAAGAGGAGACATCATTTCTTCAACCTTTCTTCCATTTTCTCTCAAATCCTCCATGAAACAAGCTTTCTCTCTCTAAGTTTCAAAGGCGTTTTGCATAATTTTTCAAGAGAACAAGATAGGAGCCTTGGATCTTCAAATTGAAGGGTTTAAGGTAAGGATTAAAAACCCTAGTTTTGATGTGATTTGAAGATTTGAGGTAGATGTTAAGGTATAATGTTATATATGTAGGATTAAGGTGTAAAAGAAGATAAAGGCAACGAATTTGGTGGGGGAATTCTTTCAAAAGGTAAGGAAGAACCTCCCATGACTTTAGGGATTATGCTAGGGTTTGTAGATTTTAATGAAATCTTAAATTAAGGCTTTAAGACATAGAATTAGTTGATGGCAAGTGTAGTTGAATTCATTAATTTTATTTATTGCCTTGAATTCATTATACATGAAGTTATTGCCATTTATGTTTTATGAGTTGTTATGTTTAATTGAAGAAAATGAAGTATTGATGCTGATTGTGGCAAAACTTGTAGTGGTGGAGGCCACATGGTGTTGAGTGTTCGCTATTAGAAGTGTTGATGTGTTGTTTGCATTAACTTACAATGTTATAGCAATGATGGATGATTACGGGAATGAGGTTTTACACTTCCTTTAAGATGTTAAAGACTAGTAAGGGAGGTTTATTTGATCTATAAGTTGACCTATTTGTTAATTGTCAATAGGAATTGTTGTGGCATGGTTTGATATGAAAAAAATTGGATTTGGTAAGTTTAGTGGTTATGTTAAACATGCTTCAGTATTTCGACCATATCTTGAGTTTTAAAAATCGAAATGAGATGATTCTTGAAGAAGTAGAATGTTAAGACATAGCCCTATAACTTTCATGTTTAGGCCAAGAGATAATTCGTTTAGGAAATGGATGGAAAATGGCCTGAAGAATAAGGTTCTAGTTATTAAAGTTTAAGATTTAATAATTAATTCTTATGATTATGAATTGATTATGTATTGATGTGATTAAGCCATGTACTAATGTTTACCCATTAGTTAGATGTTCTTTGAAAGATACATGGTCATAATGTGAATGCATGATTAATGTTATGAAATGGCATGAAGATGTAATGTAATACATGTTTTAAGATGATGAATATGAGTAAGAGGTAATGTAAATGGATTGATAATCCATAGATGAATCAAAAGTATTAAGCTCACTAAAATATGTATTTACATGCCATAAGATGTTAGAGATTCATATAGACATGATGAAAAACACGTAAGCATATCCTCGTATACCAGTTGAGGAAAGATGAATATATGCTTTAGATGCTAAATAACATGTAAGCACACCTCCTGATGATATGAACTCTAGATGAATTTGAGGCTAGATGATATGAAGTGCTTAAGACACTAAGAAAAGTCCAATCAGCTAGACATTAGATGATTCATATGCATTTAGTTGCATTACATAAGTTATGATGTTATTTACATCATGAGATGATTTATACTCATGTTAGATGATATTTAGATGTTATATCATGACATGTGATGTGTGTGTACTATGTTTACATACTTATTTGTATGTGTACACATTGATGTTTATATAGCCATGAGATAAAATGATGAAAAGCAGATGAATTAGTAAGAAAAGGGAAGCATACCTAGATGTAAAAGGTAAGTGGTGTGTTAATAAATATGTTTAAATGAAGGTCCAATAGCACATTTAGAATGAAATGGATCATTCCTTGTGAGCGATTAGCGCTCACCCTTTTCATTGTTGATTATTTTGCAAGCGAAGGATGCTAGAGACAGTGGGGCTACACATGAGGGGAGATGATTTATTGTCATCTTGATGTTTTTGTCTTGATGTAAATAATGTAAATGATAAATGTCTATGAAACACCTTTGGAAGCTTCCATTCTATATATATGTTTTGATTATGTAATTTCTAGATAAATTCTTAAAGTTTTTTAAATTATAAGTTTGGATCCTGCGTGACATCTTATATGATGTTTTGGATATTATTATTATTATCCTTACACAGGTTTTTCTAAATACAACTCGTTCTCTAGACATGTATCCCCTAGATTCTCATTGAGGGATATTCAAAGGATACCTGACTAGAGAGGGGTTTTACAGATCTCACAATCAAGAATTATCTCTACTTGATTCCCTCATAATGGTTCAACCACTCTAAGGGCATATATTAATACATACATATGAAATATGCTTTACATAATATAATCAATGCCTTTCATATATATATATATATATATATTCATGATCCACAGAGTCAACATACAACAATATGATTGGCTCAAGGGCACCTACACCAAAAATCTCCCACTTGCATCTATAGCCAATCATTTATGTATTTAATACCAAATGATGCCAAGTGCCTATCGTGCTTTTGCTACAACAGAGCTTTAGTAAGTGGATCTAACATGTTATCATTGGTAGGTACTCTGCTTATTTGCACATCTCCCCTGCAAACAATTTCCCTGATAAGGTGAAAACATTTAAGAATGTGTTTGGATCTTTGATGACACCGTGGTTCCTTGGCCTGAGCAATGGCCCCATTGTTATCTGATAATCCGAGAATTATACTATTTTTATTAGGATTTTAGATACTTCTTAGTTCATTTATGTCTGAATTGCTACTTAATTCTTTACATTTTGTGTTTCAGGCCAAAATGGACATTTTGAGCAAATAATGAGCTAATTGGAGTTTCTGGACTCAGAAGTAAGCGGATCTCAGAAGTTGGGAGAGTTCTTAAGCAAAGTAAAGCACTATGAAGCTTGTTTCCATGGGAGACCATCGAAGATTGAAGATTCAAGCAAAGAAGCAAGCGGAGTTTGTTCCTCGCTGCGGCGAAATGAGTCACGCTCAAGAGTTACATTTACTTCGTCACCGCGGCGAGCTTTCTTCTTCGCCGCGGCGAAGTCTGCAATTTTCAGTTTCGTTAAAACGCACAGTTTCATTTTTAGGCAAAGTTTTAGCTTTTTATGCGAGGTATAAAAGCGAAACTTTACCATTTTGAGAAGGAGGTCGTGTTTTTCTTAGTTTAGAGTAGCTTTTTCATCTTTTTAGTTTAGATTTGACGAATTTGTGTTGAAAAGTGAGAAGATTTGGGATTGAATCTAGTGGATTCTTCAACTAGGGGAGATCTCTTTTCTTTTCTCTCATTTTATCATGTTGAACTTTGTGTTTATTATTTTTCTTGCTTATTGTATTGATTTAGCTATGAACTAACCCATTTTGGGTTAGGGTTTTGATGTAGTTCGGATTCTCATGGATTGAGCAATTGATTTTTATTATTTTTCATATGCTGGTGCAAGAATTGTGTGGTTATTCTGGATTTATTGGTTTTAATTGATGAACATGATGAGATTGAGAAATGAGTCATGTTAAGCTTCTTGGGTAATCACCATTGTAATATTAAATGCTAGAGATAGATTTAAGAATCAATGAAATCAATCTAGGATTCTAGGTGCTTAATGAGCTTAGAACTATTAATCTTCAAATTGTTGGGTACGGAAGTTTAATAGGGAAAAGTAGGAAAACTTAGCCTAAGAAGGTATGTTTACAATTTAGAGAATTCGATTTACAATCAATGCATGTGAATATGGAAATAGCATAATCTGTAGGTTTAATCCATACAGTCCGAATGAAGTCAAAACCCTACCCGTTTGTTTAAATTGATATTACCTTGTTTCTAATCTTGCTTTCATAATTTAGAAATTTCTGTTTTAGTTTTAAGTTGAATTTCTCCCATTAATCGAAACAAATTCGATTGCTTCAACTTGAAAACAGTAGAAAACTTAGTGCTTAGCAACCAATCCTTGTGGGAACGATACTCACTCATCACTTTATTACTTTATGCAACTAGTGCACTTGCTAATTTTTGCATGTTGTAGTAAACAAGCATCAAGTTTTTGGCGCCGTTGTCGGGGATTGAGTTTGTGTTAACATTAAATTTTTCTTGTGTTAGCTAGATTGGAGTTTATTTTTGCTTCATTGTTGTTTGTTTAATTTTAGTTAGTCTTTTAGGTTGGCGTGATCTCACTCTTTCTATGTTTCTATGTAGTTTATGCGAAGAGCAAGACGTCAGCCAGTGGTTCCTGCTGATCCTGAGATTGAAAGAACCAGTCAAAGACTGAACAGAGAAAGAAGAGAAAGAGAAGCTACAGTTGAACTAGAAGTAATAGTTGTAGAGATGGCAGATAATAGATTACTGAGGGAATTCTCAGTCCCTCCAGTTGAAGGCAATGGGTCGAGTATTACTAGACCAGCTGTACAAGCCAACAACTTCTAGATAAAGTCGGTAATCATCCAGATGATCCATTAGTCAGTACAGTTCAGGGGGGATTTGAAGGAAGATCCAAATCTACACATTGCCAATTTTTTGGAGATTTGTGATACTTTCAAGTCAAACGGAGTGTCAGATGATGCAATCAGATTGAGACTATTCCCATTTTCATTGAAGGATAAAGCTAAGGGATGGTTAATGGCATTACCAATAAGAACGATCATAACATGGAATGATTTAGCACAAAAGTTCCTGACCAAATTCTTTCCTCCAGCAAAATCGGCAAAGCTGAGAAATGATATCACATCGTTTCTACAGGAAGAGTCAGAATCATTGTATGAGGCTTGGAAGAGATACACAGAATTACTGAGAAGGTGTCCACATCATGGGTTGCTAGTTTGGATGCAAGTCCAAACATTTTATAACGGATTGATGGTGAATGTGCAAACTATGGTGGATGTAGCCTCGGGAGGAGCACTACAGAATAAGACTCCAGAAGAAGCTCACGAGTTGCTTGAGGTTCTGGCAAGCAACAATTATCAAAGACCTAATGAGAGGGTGCAACCGAAGAAATCTATGGGTCTTCATGAAGTTGAAGCATATACAGCCATTTCAGCCTAACTGACAACACTTCAGAAATAGTTGGGAAGTATGCAGGTAAATTCCATTCAAGCTCCTTAACTAACTTGTGATTTTTGTGCAGGTAATCACGTGAGCAGTGACTGTCAAGTGGAGAACACAATTGCTTCATCATCGTCATCATCATCATCAGAGCAGGTTAACTACTTGGCAGGAAATCAGAGGCAACCAAACAATCCATATTCCAACACATATAATCCTGGTTGGAGGAATCATCCAAATCTGTCTTGGGGAAATCAGAACCAGCAAAATAATTAATGGAACCAAAGAGCATTGCCAACTAACCAAACATGGGTGAACAATCAACCAGGAGACCCAAGAGTGACAAAATTGGAAGACATGTTTAGGAATTTTATGCAAGAGACCACAAGTTTTATGAATGAGACGAGAACGAATTTCAGAAATCAAGGGACGTCCATTCGGAACTTGGAGGTACAGATAGGGCAGTTAGCTGAAAAGCTAAATGAGAGACCATAGGGGTCTTTACCAAGCAACACAATGACTAACCCACGTGAGCAAGCAAATTCAATAATTTTGAGGAGTGGGACAGTTTTGGAAGAGGTGAAAAAATCAAGAGAAGAAGAAAAACCACCAAAGGAAAAGGAAGAATCTGATGAGGAAGTAGATGAAGAGATAGTTGCTGAAAAGAAACCATCTAGTTCTAGGGAAGAAGAATAGAAACGGGAAGTGAGGCAAAGGCTGAAGAAAGAGAAATTGCCATTCCCCGAGATACCACCAGAATTGGCACATCACACTTCTCCTGTGCCATTTCCTCAAAGATTGAAGAAAAAGAATTAGGATAAGCAGTTTTCCAAATTCATTGAAATATTTAGAAAATTTTATATTAACATTCCTTTTGCAAATGCATTGCAACAGATGCCGAGCTACGCAAAATTTCTTAAGGCAATTTTATCAAACAAAAGGAAGTTAGAGGATGAGGAAACAGTGATGCTAACGGAGGAGTGCAGTGCCATTCTCCAAGAGAAGCTACCCCCGAAACTCAAAGATCCAGGAAGTTTTACTATTCCTTGCATTATAGGAGATATTACTTTTGATCGAGTTTTATGCGATTTAGGTGCTAGTGATGCGTTGTAACTACAACATGCAAATGTAGCAAGTATACTAGTCGCACAAAGTAATAAAGTGATGAGTGAGTATCGTTCCCACGAGGATAGTGTTACTAAGTACCGATTTCCCTAGTTTAAGTCCTAATTAAAGCAACAAAAAAATTGGATTGATGGATGATTAACAAACTAAATATAAATGCAAAACCCAACAACTTAACTAAGTAAACAANGCAAAACAACCAAACAGGGGTGAACAACCAACAAGGAGACCCAAGAGTGACAAAATTGGAGGACATGTTTGGGAAGTTTATGCAAGAGACCACGGGTTTTATGAATGATACGAGAACTAATTTTAGAAATCAAGGGGCATCCATTTGGAACTTGGAGGTACAGATGGGGCAGTTAGCTGAAAAGTTAAATGAGAGACCACAAGGGTCTTTACCAAGCAACATAGTGACTAACCCACGTGAGCAAGCAAAAGCAATAATTTTCAGGAGTGGGACAGTTTTGGAAGAGGTGGAAAAAACAAGAGAGGAAGAAAAACCACCAAGGAAAAAGGAAGAATCTGATGAGGAAGCACATGAAGAGATAGTTGCTGAAGAGAAACCATCTATTTCTAGGGAAGAAGAACATAAACGGGAAGAGAGGTAAAAGAGAAGGAAAGAGAAATTGCCATTTCCCGAGATACCACCAGAATTGGCACATCACACTCCACCTGTGCCATTTCCTCAAAGACTAAAGAAAAAGAATCAAGATAAGCAGTTTTCCAAATTCATTGAAATATTTAGAAAATTGCATATTAACATTCCTTTTGTAGATGCATTGCAACAGATGCTGAGCTACGCAAAATTTCTTAAGGAAATTTTATCAAACAAAAGGAAGTTAGAGGATGAGGAAACAGTGATGCTGACGGAGGAGTGCAGCACCATTCTCCAAAAGAAGCTACCTCCGAAACTCAAAGATCTAGGGAGTTTTACTATTCTTTGCATTATAGGAGATATTACTTTTGATCGTGTTTTATGTGATTTAGGTGCTAGCATCAATTTAATGCCTTTTTCTATTTTCAGGAGATTGGGAATTGGTGAAGTGAAGCCAATGACCATGTCGTTGCAACTTGCAGATAGGTCTATAAAACATCCACGAGGTCTAGTTGAAGATGTGTTGGTGAAGGTGGACAAGATTATCTTTCCGATAGATTTTGTCGTATTGGGCATGAAGCAAGATAAGGAAATGACTCTTATTTTGGGCCGACCATTTCTGGCCAAAGGAAGAGCACTCATAGATATGCAAGAAGGAAAGTTACTGTTGAGGGTTTAGGATGAAACAGTAACATTCAATGTGTTTGAGGCTATGAAGTTTCCATCTGAGACAAATTCATGCTTTAGTGTTAATGTGGTGGATAAATTAGTAGCAGAGACCATTAAAGAGAATACTCCACAACTACCTTTAGAAGCATGTATTGCACAATCAAGAACAGTAGAGGTAGAGAAATCGGCAAAGAATGAATGTGCTAGATTGTTGGAAGCACTTCAGTCGATTGATGAAAACCAGGATCTTGAATTTGAGGAATTTGATTATGAGAAAGAGAAGGAAAAATAAAGAAATGAGGAACATCCAAAGCTTGAATTGAAACCCTTACCTTCCCACCTCAAATACATGTATCTTGGGGAATCGAAAACATTCCCAATAATCATCAGTTCAAAGTTGAGCAACTTGGAAGAAGAGCGATTGATTCAGGTTTTGAGAGAACATCGATCAGTAATTGGATGGACTATTTCAGATATTAGAGGCATCTCTCCATCTTTTTGCATGCATAAGATACTCATGAAGGATGATATCAAGCTTAGAGTTCAACCATAACGAAGATTGAATCCTTCGATGAAGGAAGTGGCAAGAAAAGAGATAGTGAAACTTCTAGATGCAGGAATAATTTATCCCATTTCTGATAGTCCATGGGTGAGTCCGGTGCAAATGGTTCCGAAGAAGGGAGGTATCACAGTGGTAAAGAATGAGAGCAATGAATTGATACCAACTAGGGCGGTCACAGGCTGGAGAGTATGCATTGATTACCAGAAATTAAATGAAGCGACAAGGAAGGATCATTTCCCATTTTCTTTCATTGATCAGATGTTGGACAGGTTGGCAGGGCAGGCTTACTATTGTTTCCCAGATGGTTATTTAGGGTACAATCAGATTGCCATCGCTCCTGAGGATCACGAGAAGACGACCTTCACTTGTCCATATGGCACCTTTGCTTACCAAAGGATGCCCTTGGGGTTATGCAATGCACCAGCCACATTTCAGAGATGCATGATGTCGATCTTTGGTGATATGGTGGAGAGGTTTATAGAAGTCTTCATGGATGACTTCTCTGTTTTTGGTTTGTCCTTTGATCATTGTTTATCTAATCTTTCGTTTGTTTTGCAGCGATGTCAGGAGACGAACTTGGTGCTCAATTGAGAGAAGTGCCACTTCATGGTTCAGGAAAGGATAGTGCATGGTCATAGAATCTCTAAAGACGGAAAAGAAGTGGATCAAGCAAAGACGGATGTGAATGAGAAGCTGCCACCACCCTCTAATGTTAAAGCAGCTCGAAGTTTCTTAGGGCATGCGGGGTTTTATAGACGGTTCATCAAGGATTTTTCTAAGATTTCTAAACCCCTGTACAATTTATTGATTAAAGATGTTGCTTTTGATTTTAATGATGAATGCATGCATGCTTTTCAAAATCTAAAGAAATTACTTGTATCTGCACATATTATTACAATCCCTGATTGGGGACTACCATTTGAATTGATGTGTGATGCTAGTGATTTTGCTTTAGGAGCAGTGTTAGGACAACGAAAAAACAAAGTGTTGCATGTAATTCAATATGCTAGCAAAATACTTACTGATGCACAATTGAATTACACCACCACTGAAAAAGAACTGTTGGCTGTGGTTTTTGCTTTTGATAAATTTTGTTCATATTTGTTAGGTACGAAGGTGATAGTCTACACGGACCATTCAGCACTCAAGCACCTGTTGACAAAGCAAGAAGCGAAACCTTGGCTAATAAGATGGATCCTATTGCTACAAGAGTTTGAGTTGGAGATACGAGATTAGAAAGGGTCAGAAAATGTGGTAGCAAACCATTTGTCAAGGATTGAATGACCAATTCAGGGAAATGAAGAAGAAACCCAACTCAAAGAAACTTTCCCAGAAGAGAAATTGATGAGAGTGGAGGAAGCACCGTGGTATGCAGATTTTGCAAACTATTTGTCAACGAGAGTGCTCCCCATTGGCATGACCTTCCAGCAAAAGAGGAAGTTTTTCTCATATTTGAAATACTATTTCTAGGAAGAATCATTCCTTTATAGACACTGCGTTGATCAGATGATAGGTAGGTGTGTGCCGAAAGAGGAAATGGAAAGTATTCTAAGGCATTGTCATGAGAGGGAGGTAGGTGGCCATTTTGGAGGAGCTAGGATAGCAACCAAGGTTCTTCAATCTAGGTTTTACTGGCCAACTCTTTTTAAGGATTCTTTCCGAGTGGTTCAAGAATGCGGCCAATGTCAACAGAGTGGTAATATTTCGAAGAGGGATGAGATGCCGTTGAACAACATCCTTGTAGTTGAGCTGTTTGATGTGTGGGGAGTTGATTTCATGGAGCCCTTCCCAAATTCTTTTGGGAACACATACATTTTGGTAGCAGTGGATTACATATCAAAGTAGGTGGAAGCAGTTGCATTACCGTCTAATGATGCCAGGGTAGTGATTAATTTTTTGAGAAAGAATATTTTCTCAAGATTTGGAGTACCAAGGGCAATCATTAGTGATGGAGGATCGCACTTTTACAATAGGCAATTTGATGCCCTGTTGGGAAAGTATGGGGTAAAACATAGAGTTGCAACACCTTACCATCCACAAACCAGCGGGCAAGTGGAATTGTCGAACAAAGAACTGAAAGGAATTTTAGAAAAGACAGTAATTGCATCTAGGAAAGATTGGTCACAGAAATTGGATGATGCATTATAGGCATATCGAACTGTATTTAAGACTCCGATTGGAATGTCTCCATTCAGGATGGTTTATGGGAAGACATGTCACTTGCCGGTAGAACTTGAGCATAAGGCCTATTGGGCAATACAGCAGCTCAACATGGATTTATGAGCTGCTGGAGAAGAAAGGATGCTGACTTTGAATGAACTCGATGAGTTCCGTCAAGAGGCTTATGAGAATGCTAGAATGTACAAGGAAAAGACCAAGAAGTGGCATGACAAGCATATCCGGAAGAAGAACTTTGAAGTGGGCCAGAAAGTGTTGTTGTTTAACTCTAGTCTTAGGCTTTTCCCAAGAAAACTTAGGTCAAGATGGTCCGGACCCTTCATAGTTACAAGAGTCTACCCATTTGGAGCAGTGGAGGTGTCACATGAAGAAAAAGCCACATTTAAGGTCAATGGCCAGAGGTTGAAGCCATACATCGACGGAGTGATGAGTTGCAAGTCAATTCCTCTCCGGCTCGACATTCCAACATGAGAACTCAAAAGAGTCGAGCTTTCTAACTATAAACAAGCGCTCCTTAAGAGGCAACCCAAGTGTTTTCATTTGTTGTTGTTTATTTTTAATTGCTTAGTTTTCTTATAATTGTAGATGAAGTCTAATTTGTGTGTTTTTGGGTGTTTCAAGTGAGTTATCAAATCAAGGCGGAAAACGGAATTGTCCAGTTTTCGCCGCGGCGAAACACATTTGTGAAAAATTGGAATTCGAAAAGTCCCAGACATCGCTACGGCGAAGTATCTTTTTCATCAAGGTGGGGCGTCTCTGTAATTGTTCGCCAGGATGAAGAATTTTGTTTCGCCACGGCGAAGCAAGTTGAGCAAAATTTACAAAGGGAAATTTCGCCGAGGCGAGTAGCTACTATAATTTTTTTTCCATGGCATAGAATTTGTCTTCGCCGAGCATCAACTGGGTTTTCAAAAAACCCTAAATTCGACCTAATGAACTTCGCCGCGGCAAAGTCTGTTTTATATAAATACCCACTTTATTTTCTTCATTTTTCACGCCACCCTTCAAACACATTTGAGAGAAAAAAATTTCACTTTCAATCTTGATCCTTTCCAGTGAATTTCCATCACTTCTTCTAACTCCTAAACCATTCCAAACACAAACACAACTCGATCTAACCAAGATCTTTGCGAGAAATTGAAGGAAAGTTTGGGTTCGAGAAATTGGGGGTTTTTGCAATCTAGGTGATTTTTGGCTAAATTGGTGGTGAATACTCCATTGTTTTGGTAAGATTTCAAGTTCCCTAAGCTTTTAATTGAAATTTTTTGTGTTTAGATTTGTGGATCTGAAAATATTGATTGTGGTTGAGTTGTGGATTTTGGTGATTTTGTGCGTTAATTTTGTGTTGGAGGAAGTGTTGATTTTGTATTGTGTGATATTGAGGAGTGTGGATTTTGATTTTTGGAGTATTTGGTTGATTGCGGAAAATTCATAGTTTGGGGGTCATTTTGCAATTTTTGGAAGTTGTGGTGATTGTGCAGGATTGAGTCGGGTTGTTCGTAGGGTGTTTAGAATTGAATTTGTGAGTTAAATTTGTTGTGGGAAAAATGCCGGTCAAAGTATCATCCAAACGTAAAGGAAAGGGGAAGCAAGTGGACAATCGGTTTATAAGTGACAATGCTCGGAAAAGCTATGAAGGGGCAGCCCAAAGGAAAGATAAAGGATTTATCCCTGAGCGTGGATTGACCATTGACCATGCTGACGAATGGAGTCAAAGGAGACTTTGGGGGTTGTTTATGAGTCAACCCAAGCATGCGGCCGTAGAACTGTAATGCCCCACTTGAGGTACGTAGTTAAGCTTTGTTGTATTGCTTAAACGTTCATTGATTTAGCTTCAATTAAACTTATATGTTGTTATTTTTGGTTTGGTTGGCCCTTGGTTGAATGGATGTATTAGGTTGGTTGAGTGATTGCCCTGAAAATTATGAAGACTTGGCGAAATGTTGTGTTACAGGCTTCGCCGGGGCAAAGAAGAATCTTCGCCGTGGCGAAGAGGTGCTGCAGCCACGGAGTAGCTGCTGGAGTGTTTCGCCGCGGCGACGGGTCGGCTAAAAAGTTGTATTAAGTTTTAGATATTTTTTCCTTAAGGGCAATTTGACCATTCTACCCATAATTAGCAGGAAAAGTAGGGAGTAAAATGTAAGGAAATTTCATGGAAAATATATTAGTATGGGGGTGTGTTTGTAAGGAATTAAAGGATATGGATGGAATTTCCAAGAAAGAGTAAGGGCAAAATGGGAATGCTTGTGTATAAGTTGAGCTAAAAAGGGTTAAGTGTATAGAATCCTTCATTTCATCCATTTCCACCGCCTCTTCCATTCTCTACTTCTTCTCAAATTTCCTTCAATCTTCCAAGGATTTCTAAGGACTTTTTGAGTAGGTTTTAGTAGAGTTTTATTCTATAGCATCCTAAGGTAAGGCTTCTTGCTTTAGATGAGAGTTTTATTATGTTTTGGTTGAAGTCTTATGTTGTGGTTGTTATTTAAAGTTGTAGAGAGAAATCAAGCTACCAAAGGAAAGGAGAAGTATTAGAGAAGCTATTTCCTCACAAGGTAAGTAAATCCTAACTAAGTTGAGATTTGAGAATTTAATTGAGTAGAGATTGTGTATGTATATGTATGTTTTATATTTGTTGAGATGGATGTAGAAGTGTTGAGTTTGATTGAAGTGGAATGAAGTTTTGAGCAAACTTATAGAAGTGTTTCCCTTTGACAGGGAAATTAGAGAGTATAAGGGAGCCTTTCTCCCATTTTGGATGATTAAAGAAAAGAGAAAAGTTATAGTTAAAGTATAGCTTTATATGCACATGAGTTGTATGATGAAATGCTCAAGAGAAGCATGAGTAAGAGTAGAAAGCCTTAATTTTTGCTACATAGCATAATTGCATCTCATAAGTGCATTAATGAGCATGAGTCACCTATGTGCAATAATCATGCATTAATTATGCATTAGAAAAAGAGAGTAGAGAAATTGAGTTTAAACTACTCTAAGAGTAGAGAGAATGAGAGAATGAGTACTAGAGAATAAAGAGAAAGTAGTGCTAGACAAGAGAATAGAGTAGGTTGTGCGATGGGCAACCTGTGAGTAATGGCTAGAGTATTCTCACATGTACGCCGTATTGAGAGAGCGGCATGAGTATGAGAGATAAGTGGTGTAGCCCGTGAGAGTGCATGCGGATGAGGGCTATACCCGAGTTTACCCGAGAGAGAGTTTATGTACTCACATGGCCAAGGGTTTCGAATCCATGCATAACCGAGTCTGATCGGCTGGAATGAGTAAAAGTCACAGAGAGTGGGAGTGAGTCCCAGTCGTGCCTCTGGTCAGATGGGGCTGTGACTTGCTAGAGAGAGAGTTAATAGAAAAGAAAGAGAAACAGAGGGAGTGAAATCGAAAGAGAAAGCAAAGAGAATAATGGGAATTGTAAGGAAAGAATTGAGGGGAAAGAGTTACGGGGATAGATGAGTAGAGGATTTACTTACTGAGCATTGTTTTGTGCTCACCCTGTTGTTTCCTATGTTCTTGCAGGATCTAGTTGAGGACACGGTCGGATGGATGTCAGCAAGCGAGGGGAAATGGCTACACTATCCACCTTATTGTTCATAGTTTTGTATATGACATGAGTTTTGTACAAAGAATGTCTATGTTTAATAAAAGAAAAATTTGGGCCCAACTTTTTATACTATTTTACATGTATTTTATTATGCATATTTTATGAGAATACGAGTAGAAAGCAGTCATTACAAGAACCGATTGTGACAGAGTTCTATGCCAACCTCCTTGAGTGTAATGAGAGGGTTGTCTATGTGAGGGGGATTGATGTACCTTTTGATGTTAAAGAGATCAATAAATTCTTTGAGTTACCTAAAATCTCCCGTGATGAGCATACGAAGTGGAAGTCGAAATGATTTGATAATGATGTAATACTTCCGGTCTTAACAAAACCAGGTACCACTTGGGAGGTTTCGAAGAAAGGAAAGAAGTCTATCAAGGGAACAAATCTAACTCCGATGGCTCGATTGTGGCAATATTTTATGAGTGCGAGGCTGATTCTGGAGACGCATTATAGCACAGCAGCTTATGAAAAGACATTGCTTCTTTATTCCATTGCCACGAGGAAGAAAATTGATGTGGGGAACATCATCCTGAACAGTATCAAGAATGCAGCTCAACCAGGGTGAGGCAGTTTCCCATTCCCACAGCTCATTACAGCATTGTGCCTCAAAGCAGGAGTCGAGAAGTTTGATGATGAACCACTGATCCATGTTGCCCCAATCCTCAACCCAGACTATTATCACAAGCACCTTGAACGTACAAACGATGAGCAACCTAGCGTCAGGACAAAATGACAAGAACCACACAGGGAGCTACCACATCATCCAATTCCACAGCCACTATGAAGGAAATGGTGCAGCAGATGATAGGTCAGATGAGACGTATGACAAAACGTCAGGAATGGCTGGCAGAGTAGACCCGGATAATGTTTGACATGCAGAAGAGTAGCTTCGACAAGCTCAATGTTGAAACTATGACATTCCAATAGGTTGACTGGGATTCAGATGAGTGGATGGGCTCCGAGTCAGAAAAGGACGACGCCGAGGGAGACGAGGAGGCCGATGAATGAGCCGAAACACGGAGATTGTTTTTCTTTTAGTTTAAATTTTTGTTGAACTTGTTAGTTGCAAAGACGAGATTAGGGTTGTAATATTTCCATAGTAGTTTGTGAATTTTTCTAACACAGTGGACACCACTGTTTTCAATCATTTTTACAGATTTTGGTGATGAAAAAGTCAAGGCCCAAGTGTGCACACTGTTGAGCGACACTTCTGTTTCACGGATTAATTAGGGAACTATCTCGTACTTTTATAGTTTTTGTTTTTCTATTCGTAATTTGTGCATAATGTGACATTGGGGACAATGTCATCTTTAGTTTGGGGGTGGGAAAAATTTGAGAATTTTTAAACTTTTTATTTTATTTTATTTCTATGTTTTGTTGTGTATGCCAATGGTGAATTGAATAAATCAATGATGAGATTAGGGTTGTTGGGATTTTATTGTTGAAAAATGTTACGCATTGCTTCAAGTTTTTGTTTATTGACTGGATTTTGATTGAGATTTGTTAAGTGGTTCAGCCACCATTTTCATTTATTTTGGCATGCTTAGATTCATTTTATGTGGTTAGGTAAAGTTTGATAATGTTGGTGGACTCTAGAATCTAGTAGAGAAGTGCTTGAGGCGAAATTCTAGGAGTAGACATTGTTGAGGAAATGATTTAGGTATTCTTTTTTAGAACGTTTGAGCTTTTCCAGCCAACCCACGAATGAATTGTCCCTAGTCACCCACTTAAGCCTTATGAGATTATCATTGCGTTTTATTTTCTTGCAAACCGAAAATTTCCCAATCCAACTACCCTAAACACATAATCATACCCTTTAGGAGAATGTTGGACTTAATGCAAACACAAGGAACTTGAAAAGTTGTATGAATGAACTAAAAGAATAGTATGGGGGTTGTGAGATGAGCAAAAAGAATAAGAGAAGTAGTTAACCTCAATTTGAATTGATTTTTATTATTTAAAAAAAAATTCTTTGAGAACTGCATTACAGAAGCAAAAATAAGAATTGTGCATGGTTGAGGGTTGTTAATTGGTTGACCTCTTGAGTGATGGTTGAGAAAGGAAGTGGGAGTTTGATTAAGTCTTATTGTTTGGTTCAAGGAAACTAAGTTCTCTTGTTTGTTTATCATTTCATTTCCTTTTGGAGCCCACTACCCGAGCCTAATGTTACAAGCTTGCAAAGACCTTTTGATTCTTAGCGATGTCTAATCCTCATTAGTGGAGAGTAGTTCGATATTTAGGCTTATAGAGTCTGCCACCATTTGATAAACTTTGCGTTTCTGCATAAAATAATCTGGGAAGTCGAAAGGTGGATTGAAGTGCGGATTACCTACTCGGGGGACCAATAGAGAAAGATAGTCGATGTTACTTATAACTTCTTGGAGTGTTAAAAATTTTTCTAGTAATAATTTTTGCAACAGCCTTTGAGATTTGTATAAATTCTAGGCAGTTTGTGTGTTGAGTTGAGTCTTATGTTTTCCTTTTTAATTGTTGTTACTTTTGCTGTTTTGCGTTCATTTGGGCATTTGTTGTTTTTCTTTCATTTTGTTTATACCTGATGCTCGAGGATGACCATGTCTTTAGTTTGGGGGTATTTGATAATCCGAGAATTACACTGTTTTTATTGGTCTTTTAGGCTGGATTTTAGATACTTATTAGTTCATTTATGCCTAAATTTCTACTTAATTCTTTACATTTTGTGTTTCAGGCTAAAATGGACATTTTGAGCAAATAATGAGCGAATTGGAGTTTCTAGACTCAAAAGTAAGCAGATCTCAGAATTTGGGAGAGTTCAGAAGCAGAGTGAAGCACTATGAAGCTTGTTCCCATGGGAGAGCACCAAAGACCGAAGATTCAAGCAAAGAAGCAAGTAAAGGGCATTTCTATAATTTCAGAATTCTTCATGGAGGTTCGCCGCGGCGAAATGAGTCACGCACGAGAATCCATTTCACTTCGTTGCCGCGGCGAGATTTCTTCTTCGCCGCGGCGAAGTTTGCAGTTTTAAGTTTCTTTAAAACGCATAGTTTCAATTTTAGGCAAAGTTTTAGGTTTTTGGGCAAGGTATAAAAGCAAAACTTTACCATTTTGAGAGGGAGTCACGTTTTCCTTAGTCTAGAACAGCCTTTTAATCTTCTTAGTCTGATTTTTGATGAATTTGTGTTAAAAAGTGAGAAGATTTGGGATTAACTCCGATGGATTCTTCAATTAGGGGAGATCTCTTGTCTTTTCTCTCATTTTTAGTATATTGAACTTTGTGTTTATGGTTTTTCTTGCTTATTGTATGGATTTAGCAATGAACTAACTCATTTTGGGTTAGCGTTTTGATGTAGTTTGGATTCTCATGGATTAAGCAATTGATTTTTATTATTTTCATTTGCTATTGCAATGATTGTGGGGTTATTCTATTTTTAATGCTATTAATTGATGAATATGATGAGATTGAGAAATAATTCATGTCAAGCTTCTTGGGTAATCACCATTGTAGTATTAAATACTAGAGATAGATTTAAGAATCAATGAAATAAATCTAGGATTCTAGGTGCTTAATGAGCTTAGAACTATTAATCTTTAATTTGTTGGGTGCGGAAGTTTAATAGGGAAAAGTAGGAAAACATAGCATGGGAAGGTATGTTTACAATTTAGAGAATTCGATTTACAATCAATGCATGTGAATATGGAAATAGCAGAATCTGTAGGTTTAATCCATAGAGTCCGAATGAAATCAAAACCTACTTGTTGTTTTAAATTGATATTACCTTGTTTTTAATCGTGCTTTCATAATTTAGCTTTGAATATTTAGAAATTTTGTTTTAGTTTTAAGTTTAATTTTCTCCCATTAATCTAAACAACTCGATTGCTCCAACTTGAAAACAGTAGAAAACTTAGTGCTTAGCAACCAATCCTCGTGGGAACGATACTCACTCATCACTTTATTACTTTGTGTGACTAGTGCACTTGCTATTTATGCATGTTGTAGTAACAACACATCAATAGTTCAAAGTTGACTTTAGCTACAGCAAAGAGAACTCCCTGTTCTAGTTACACTAAACACCACCATTTGAATCTCTAATGTCTTATTGCTCCATGGATCTCTTCACACCAGGTCCACTCTTGGAAAATGTTTGAGCTTCACCTAAGCTTCAGTCATTGAAGACACGCTCTAGCATCAGCAAAGGAACCACGTTCTAGTCGCCATTCAACAATGAAGATAAACAAGAAAGTTTCTAGCATAAACCCATATAAAAGAACCTAACCAAGAACAACTCTTTGAAAAGTCCAGAGCACCAACAAAATAGATATTCAGGTTCAAAAAGAATAGCAAACAAGGAAGAAGACGAACTTCCTTTTAGCTCAACTGATATGAATTCTTACAACCACAATTCATATACTACCCTAAAACAACCACTTTTAACTCCACCTAGGCTAGGGTTTCTTCCAACTCCTTAAGACCATTCGGCTAACACTCTCCATACACACACACAACCATTAAAAAAACTTAGAACAACTCTTTATATCAAACTCCAATCAACACAAAGGCACTCATGCTCAAATGCACCACAAACGGATTCATACACACCATGCAAAACAAAATCCGGAAAACGAGTTAACTTGAAGCTAAAGAAAAACAACTTACATAAGAGATGACCAAGGAATCAATCAAGCCTAAAGGAAACTCCACCAGCTTGATAGACACTCCACCACCAAGTTTGGCCGAACTTGGGTAAAGGAAACAAGAGAAAACAATTCTCAAGACAAAGCACTATTCACTTCAATATTCAATCTCCTTACAAAAATGATCAAGTGGCCTTTAAATAGGCTTTACAAAAATTAGGGATTTACCCTAGCAAATATTACATGATGGAAACATTAAAATATTACATGAAAATTAATAAACAAAAAGTCTCCACCACACAAGCCAAAAGCAAGCCATAGCCATTTAATGATCAAGTGGACAACCTTTAACAACAATTTTAGGGATTTTCCTCCAAAATTTGAATCAAATGACAACCAAAACTTGGGCTTGGGCCAATGTAACTTGTTTCCACTTGTTGTTCACGTTTTTGGTCACAAAATAGGGCTTGAGCCATGCCTTGGAACCTTAAGACCTCTTGGACAATTTTGTGAGCTTCCTTGAGTGTTTGGGATGCTTGGGCCGAATGTTGATCTTCATGTTGTCCTTGAGTCTTCATTGAAATCCCTAGCACTTGTGATGAGCATGATAGGCTTGGATTCTCATCATCAACAAAGATGAAGGATGATAAGTGTTTGGCACAATAACATAAGGTAAACCTTTGAGGAATAAAACTCTTTGAAAATTTCAGAGCATAAGCAAATAAAATATCAAAGGTTAACTTTACAAATGAGCAACAATGAAGATGATATAGACAAAATTCGTGCTCAACAATTTATGCCAAGTCAGCAAACGAAGGCTGACATATGTTGGTCCAAAAATGGAAAAGATTCCATCTATCGTTTGGGACCACAACCAAAAAGGGGAAAAGCTTATTTCCTTGGACCGCAAGAGGATATTAGGATACTTGTAGGTGGTCCTCATGATAGCACAACAGATGGGAAAATATATCTCAGCTGATAAAGATAAAAAAACAACTTGTGCAAAAGTAAGTCAGACATGTGATGTTAGCACAATAGAAAATGTTAGCACACATGAAGTAAATCACGAAATAAAATGCAACAAGCAAATTTCTGAAATAAGTGTGCAAGCACACATACACTGTGCATTATTGAGTGTTGGAAATGAGGATTTATTTTGTGATTTAGGGGTGAAATTGTAAGAAATTCAAGTTTTAACATATTATTTAGGATGAGTTTCCTTACTTGTTTTGTTATCTACTAGAATCATGGGTTTTATTGTGTTTTTAGGTATTCAGGTGAAAAAAGATGGATTATTCGTGCTTGGGTTGGTGTTTGGACATCCTGGACTCGTCGAGTGCAGGTAAATCAAGGCAACTAGAAAAAGAGTGAAAGTCCGCATTTGAGCCGCGGCATGAAGATAACAAAACAGAAATTGAGCTATGGCGCAGTTCATCAGGACACGGCTCAATTACGTTGTTAAACTCAATGATGGCACAAATGCGTAATTGCACCATGGCACAATTTATTTGAGCCACGGCTCAATTGAATTGAATTGTAGCACAAAACTTTGTGCTACGGCACAAATCGCACAGAATGTAAAAATATCGCATTTCCAATCCTAATTTTGACAACCAGCATTTACAAGTTTGCCATTTTGTCTAAAAACTATATAAAGGCAGCTTAAGTCCCTTTTTAGGGAGTTTTTAGGTTTGATATATGATAATCCGTAAATTATACAGTTTTTATTTGATCTTTTTGTCGGATTTCAGGTACTTTCTAGTGCATTTTTACTTGAATTGGTGCTTAATTCTTTACTTTTCGTGTTTCAGGTTAAAATGGACTTTTTGAGCGAATAAAGACAAAATTGGATAGTTTTGACTCAGAAATGAGCGGATTTCAGAAGATAGGAGAGTTCCAGAGCAGGACAACGCACGATGAAGCTTGTTTCCAAGGAAGAGAGCCGAAAATCGAAGAATCGAACGAAGAAGCAAGCAGAGTGGCAGTTCTGTAAATTTCAGAACTTTTGAAGGAGCTTCGCCCTAGCGAAGAAATTGTCTTCGCCGCGGCGAAGTAAGACATAGACGATGTGGAATTTCTTCATTCTTCGCCACGGCGACAGTCAACTTATTCAGTTTTGTAAACGCANACATAACTTGTTGCCCTTGAACAAAAATCCCTCTTGAACCACATAATCTTCAAAACTGCCCCTTGAACACTTAGCCATGATTTCGGCCATTTGTTCTTCTTGTTTGTAATGCTCTTTCATCATGCTAAACCCAAGTACTCTTGCATCCAAAATAGAAAAAATGGAGTACCTTCTTGACAATGCATCCGCCACTATATTAGTGCTCCCTTGTTTTTACTTGGACACAAATGAAAAGGATTAAAGGAATTCAACCCATTCGGCATGCCTTGAATTCAACTTATGTTGCCCATTAATAAACTTGAGAGATTGTTGATCCGAATGTAGCACAAATTGTTTAGGCCTCAAATAATGACTCCAATGATCTAAGGCTCTGATAATTGCATAGAACTCCTTATCATAACTGTTATATCTCCTTCTAGAATCATTGAGTTTTTCACTAAAATATGCTAATGGCCTTTTATCTTGAGTAAGGACTGCCTCAACTCTAACTCCACTAGCATCGCACTCCACTTCAAACACCTTAAAGAAATCAGGTAGAGCTAGAATGGGTGCTTCACAAAGCTCACTAATAGTTTTAGGTTCAGGCCAACTTCTAATTGCATCTACCTTTGATTGATCAACCATGATACCCTCCCCCGAAACTACATAGCCTAGGAAGATTACCCTCTCCATGAAAAACTCACACTTCTCCATCTTAGCATACAATTTTTTTTTTCTCAACACTTCAAACACTAAGATGATTTCTATGTTCATCCTTACTATGGCTATAAACCAACATGTCATCAAAATAAACAACAACAAATCTGCCCAAAAAAGGTTTAAGTACCTTATTCATCAATCTCATGAAGGTACTTGGTGCATTGGAAAGACCGAAGGGCATAACCATCCACTCAAAAAGCCTGCATTTGGTTTTGAAGGTTGTCTTCCACTCATCCCCTTCTCTCATTCGGATTTGATAGTACCTACTTCGTAAATCAATCTTTGAGAAGATGCAAGAACCACACAACTCATCAAGCATGTCATCAAGCCTAGGTATGGGTACCTATACTTGATTGTAATGTTGTTGATGGCCCTACTGTCGACACACATCTGAAAACTCTCATCCTTTTTCGGCACCAATAAGGCTGGAACTGAACAAGGACTCATGCTCTCCTTCACATACCTTTGCCTAATCAGCTCATCCACTTACATTTGCAACTCCTTGGACTCCTCCGGATTGCATCTATAGGCTGGTTTGTTTGCTAAGGGTGCCCCGGGTAGCAAATCAATGTGATGTTCTATTCCCCTCAAAGGTGGCAGCCCTGGTGGCAACTCATTGGAAAAAACATCCTCAAACTCTTGTAGTAATGGTTGGACTAGGGGATAGGGTGCACTCTCATCACTTTCTTTTCTCTCAGCAATAAGCGAGGCTAGGATGGGTTTGTGTTTGGTGATGGCCTTTTCTATTTGGTTTCCATTAAGTAATAGTTTATTTTGTGAGGTTTTGGTTTTGGGTGGTGTAGGTATAGGAAGTGTTTGTTGGGCTGGTAAAGGGCTTAAGTTGATGGTTTTCTTGTTGATCCTAAAGGTGTAGGTGTTCTTTCTTCCATCATGGACAACCTCCCTATCATATTGCCAAGGCTTCCCTAGCAACAAATTACAAGCATCCATTGGTATCACATCACACACCATTCATCCACATATCTCTTGCCTATGGAAAAAGGAACTACAACTTGCTTGGTAACACTAATGGTGCTTCCATTGCTCAACCATTGTAATTTGTACGGGTGGCTAAGGTTTTGGGTAGGAAGTTTTAATTTCTCAACAAGGGCGGTGGAAGCTACATTAGCACAACTTCCACTATCCATAATAACCAAACATACCTTTCCTTTGATGGTGCAATGGGTTTGGAACAAGTTTCCCCTTTGTTCTTTGGTAGAGTCAACTTGTGCATGCAAAACCCTCTTCAAAACCAATGCATCACCAACATCAGCTTNCAACATGATTCTTCATCCAAGCATAACATTTAAGCACTAGTAGCCTGAAAAACACTCAAAAACACCCGTGATACTGTAAAAGGCAATTATGAAAATATTAAGCAACTTTACCAAATTAAGCCTAATTTCCCACAATTAATCCTCATAAACCACTAACTAAATGTGTATTTTCAAGCTCTTATCACAACCCCCAACCAGCTTCTTGCTAGTCCCTAGCAAGCTAAGCGATAGAACGAGTCCTTTAACTTGAAAACACAAACGAAATAAAGTCTATATCTAAACTATCCTAAATCACTTCCGTAGATTGTCACTGTTGCATTTAGCATATGCAACAAGCCTTTAAACCCCTAGGTGGCCCTAGTTGGATGAGTTATAGTCTCGTAAGGGTTTCCAGCGATGATACCAACAAACAACCTAACCTCACCTAGACTCAAAACTAAAGACTCAAACAAACATTTTAAGATCCATACATATTATCGTATCAAAAATTGTGTCAATGTGAACAAATCGAATAATTAACAACATGCAAATGCAAAGAATAAGTGAATTTCAACTATACTTTTGCTATTGACTCTCTCATACTCATTCACAAACCATTCATCCAGAAACCCAGATGATTTTATGCATAGCTTCCATAGGCAAAGTACAAAAATAAAACAAATGTGCAATCAAACTCCATAGGCTCAATTTTCAAACCACTCTCCACTAATGTAGAATCCAATCACTATCTCTGATCATCAGGTCTTTTTCATGGTTGTAACATTAGGCTAAGGTAATAGTTTATGAAAGAACGGAAAGGAATTTTTTTAACAAAATGTAAGAGACTTAATATTTACAGTAAATGACCATGAACAATCTATTTCTTGCTTCCCTTCTCATTCACCTTTTACCTTTTCACATTGATTGAACTCTTCCTTCCAACATTAGCACAAACCCTCATGTAATGTACCTCATTTCAAGTTCTTCTCCCCAGTTACTTCTTCCTATTTTTCTGCAAAATTTTTTTTTTATTTTTTAAGGAAGATAGTAACTCAAAATGAAATTCGTCTACCCCACCTTGCTTCTACTATCATCATTTTTTTTTTCCACAACCCCCAATCTATCTCATTGCACATACTCAGGTTGTGGTCCAAAAAATATATTCATTTTCTTCTACCACACTTCTTTTAATGAGTTTTTCTTATAAGAAATTTTCCATTGTTAATTGCATGCATTGTACTAGTTTTCAGTAGGTGTTACATCTTGTATTTTCAGGTTGGCACACTCCCATGGGGGTGGGGATGAACTTGGGGAGGAAGTGCTCTTGTTTGCCATGGAAATGGGGTGAATTTTAGCTACTATGAATAGTAACTTTGGATGAACAGTGTCACTGTGGGATAGTAGGAAATGTTATTTAAGGTGTGAAGGATGAGAGGATGAAATTTGTAAAATTTGGTTTTAGGAAAATGGTATTCTGTGAATAGTAACATGTGAATAGTGTTTTATGAATAGTAATATGGGATTAGGCTAAGAAATGGTGTTTAGGTATATGGTTAGTGTTTAGAATAGTGTTCAATGAAAGAAAAAAAAAAAAATGCACAATGAATGGCAATTGTTTGGCTTGGCCGAACTACACACACACTCAACACTTCCTTAGATAGTTTTTTTCTTTTTGATTAATCACAACTCCAATCTTCACAAATTCAATCCTCAACCATAGCTTTGATACCAAATGATATGAATTCTTACAACCACAATTCATATACCACCCTAATTCAACCAATTCTAACTCCACTTAGGCTAGGCTTTCTTCCAACTCCTTAAGACCATTCGGCTATCACCCTCCATACACACACAACTATTATGACAACTTAGAACAACTCCTTGTATCAAACTCCAATCAACACAAAGGCACTCTTGTTCAAATACACCACAAACGGACTCACACACACCATGCAAACAAAATCCGGAAAAGAGGTGAATTGTAGCAAAAGGAGAAATAACTTACAAAAGAGATGGCCAAGGGATCAATCAAGCTTAAAGGAAACTCCACCAACTTGAAAGACACTTCACCACCAAGTTTGGCCGAACTTGGGTAAAGGAAAGCATGAGAAAACAATTTATCAAGGCAAAAGTACTATTCACTTCAATATTCAATGTCCCTCCAAAATATGATCAAGTGGCCTTTAAATAGGCTTTACAAAATTAAGGGATTTACCCTAGCAAAATTACATGATGGAAACATTAAAATAATACATGAAAATTTAGTAAACAATAATTCTCCACCATACAAGTCAAAAGCAAGCCATACCCATTTAATGCCATGGACAACCTTTCCCTAATTTAAGGACCTATGTCCTTAATAATAATTTTAGGGATTTCCCTCCACAATTTGAATCAAATGGCATCCAAAACTTGGGCTTGGACCAAGGTAACTTTTTCCCACTTGTTTTTCATGGTTTGGGCCACAAAATAGGACTTGAGCTATTCCATGGACCCTTAAGACCTCTTGGACAATTTTGTGAGCTTCCTTGAGTGTTTGGGTTGCTTGGGCCGAATGTTGTTCTTCATGTTGCCCTTGAGTCTTCATTGAAATTCCTAGCATTTGTGATGAACATGATGGGCTTGGATTCTCATCACCATGTGTGCCTTGGCTGTGTGACCGGTCTCTAGAGTAAGGCTGCCAACATTGGCGGTTGGGGTTGTGAGCAATTGTGGTGGGCTTGTTAGAGGAGAGAGGGAGGTTGCCACTTGAGGCCCTTTGATTTGACAAATAAATTTTTTTAGGCAAGAAAAATAGAAAGCATAGTCTAGTAGGTTCTTGACTCCGAATTAAATCTAGGGAGAACCAAAAAGTAGAAGTTAGCTAGGAAGAAGCATAGACTTTTTGAGTAAGAGCTAAATATAAAGAAGCTAGAGGAGGTTCTGAAAAGGAGAGCCAACAGAAAGGTAAGGAACACCGGAACGTGGTTGAGACTTGCCAATTAGCTAAAATAGAAACAAAGATGACACTGTTGGTGGCACTGCTACTGGCTTGTCATGAACAAGAGGGTGTGGTGGCATCGGTTAGGTGGTGGGTGAGAGAGATGTTTTTGCATGAAGATGATAGTGAATTGGGTTTTTTAAAAGACAAAAGATTTAGAACTTTTTTTAATTATAGCAAATTTTATAAAATTATAACTCAAATAATAAGGGTATTATAGTATTTTTGTAATTTGATCTTGTCAAATAACAGATTTCATTAACGGATCTTAATGATAGGTGGAAAAGTGTTGTTTGAAACTTGGTGGTGGGAAAGTGTCATTTCGCCACCGGTTCTCCCTTTGTTAAGACTTGAAATGTTATGGTGTTTATTGTTAATGAGGTGCGGGTTCACAGTAAGACAATATGGACTACTCAAATATTTGGAATCTGATTGGTTGAATTGAAAGATCACCTCGTGATTCGTGTCAAAATACCATCCTGAAATTTATTTTTTAAAAGGGACAGTATCATAAAATATCCCTCACTTTTTGCCTATACTCAAACTTATGGCATTTTTGTAGGAAATAGTCAAATACGACCCCTGAGAGAGCCCTAACTTCATCCAATGCAGTTAACTTGCAAGTTGAAATTTACATAATATTACTGTTTTGTCCTAACTTTCATTAAATTTGAAATTGCTTTTGCTACTTCCAAGATTTTCTTATTATTTTATTCAAAATTCCAAGTTTATAATGGTTCAAATGATGAAGTCTATATGAATAAGACTTGTTTTCACTTGGATCATGGACTCGAGGTAAAACCAGAAATCGGTTTGTTAAATACTGTCGTAGATAAGTTAGAGCTTTTGACCAAGAAGCTTGAAAACTTAGACAGGAGAGTGAATTATATGGTGTATCGTATATTTGCTCTAAACGAAGAATTAACCCAGATCGGGAACCAGACTGAAAAGGTTAATTCTGTACTTCAAAAGGTCAAGACATTGGAACATGTTCTAACTATTTTACTAAATCAGTAAGATAGGAGATGTCTTTGGTGTTAAGCGACATCGAACAAGTGTGGCCTATTGAAGGATATACTGAAAAGAGGTTAAACGGGTTGCGTTAGACCTCTTTAACGGCAATCCAAATATTTGAGAAGAATATTTGACTTGGCTAGGTGTAAAGCGACTTTTGGATGTTATCCAAAAGGCTTTTAGTCAAGGGTGCACAAAAATCTTGTGTTTTATTTGTTGGATTTCCACCATTGAAGTTTCTGAGCTAGAACTTCGAAATAAGTGGTTGGAAAAAGCTGAGGCGGTATTCCTTACTGGTACTGCGAATCCTAGCCGGATCTAGATCCTAAACCATATAAAGAGTCAGACTTTGCGACTGAGTTGAGACCTAATTCAGATTGACCATGGGTGGTCAAGACATTTTGGATCAGTTCGCGGCTAGTCTGCAGGAAAAATATCCTGGATTGCCTCCAGGATATGCATAGTTCGTGGCCAAGGAAACCCAAGGTGTTGGGAAAAGGCGGAAAAACTCTTTATGAAAGGTGTTAAGGAAGAAGACTTTGTTTATAAAGTGGATGGAAAACAGAAGGTTGATATTCTAAAAATTTCTACCTCAGATGCTGAACGAATTAGCAGGTATTATGAGGAAGAAATGAAGAAACAAAGGAAAGGAAAAGAAACTGGAGGATCAAAAATTACTCCAAGTCCTAAAAAGCCGAAGCTTGATGAGCTAATCTCGAAACTCAGGGAGTCTGAGTTTAAAGATGATCCCTTTGAAGGAATTCGTAATCCATTAAATTCTTTCGAAGGATTTCTTAAGGAAATCTCCAAACCTGAATATAAACAAACTTATCCCACAAGGATAAGGTCAGAGTTTATACCTAGGGGAATACCTAGAATGGTGCAGATACTGTCTAGCGGCAGTTTCCTAAATATCAATTGTGTTATGAATGTAACGGATGCAATCGAAGCATGGGAAACTGTTAATTAGGTTCATATACAAAATAAGAATTTTGGACTTAGTGATACTTACAAGTTTCTAAGATCCATACTACAGAGAGCTGTAGGAAGCTTTTGGAGAAGTCCAGAAGCTGGTACGGGCCTGTTAGATACTGTAAGGGACTTGAAGAATGGAGAGGCTATCTTTGCACTCTTCAAGGATATGCTTTGTAGGGAATTTACTGGAATAACAATTACCAGTAGGAATCTCGTAGAGGTAGTTGCCTTAGAAGCTTTGAGAAAGCTTAGGCTTTGTGATATGTGCCTGTTTGAAAATTTCGTCTGTGAGTATAGACGATATTTTTATCAGTTGCCTGGTGGCACACAGGAAGTCATGAAGAATACTTTCTTTGCTAAGCTTCCCCAAGGATGGGATAAGGCAGCAAACGAGGCGTTTAAGCTTCTACTTGAAAAGAATCAGGTTGTTGATTCTTTGGGAGGAAGAATAGAAACTGTTAGATAACTTGTGACGACAAGATGTTTGAATGCCAAGCTAAATAAGGAAGCTAAAAGGCTTGAGTTCAACGAATCTTGTTGTCAAAACTTTGATGGAGTGCCAGGACAATATGGTTGTAAGTCGAGGAGTTCGACTAAACATCAAGGTTGGAAAACCATATGAAACGAAAAGGATTGTTCGATAAAAGAAACTTTAAGCCGAAATGTTTTCACAATATGATAAAACAACCTGTTACTAATAAACGGAATCTTCCGGATCATGGAAGGTTTATTAGGTGAACAGGGAAAGGTTGACTTAACGCTAAAGAATGCGGAGTGCATAAGTTTTGTGCTACCTGCCAATCAAGAAAAAAAGAAAACAATTGTAATTGTTGCTAGATTTGTGGTGACAAAAATCATTTTGTGGATAAATGCCCTCATAAGGGAAAGAAGAAGGCAACGGTACGATTTTTGGAAATCAACGCAGAAAACCAAACTTCTGAATTTGAACCAGTTTGGGGATACGAAATTGATTCGGATGATGAAGTTTATGAATTAATTTTGGACTACTCTGATGATTCAGATTCTTCAAAGGATGACTCAAAAGAGATGACTTTTGAGGAACAATCTTCAAATCTTCAACGATAGGTATATTCATGTAAAAGACTAGTAGTCTTAATGAATATCCTAGGAATAGCGGTATTGGTAATGAGGACGATCTTATTCCAATAAGAAATGAGGATGAAAACCCTAACTTAGTAATTAATTCATCATCTAATTATGAGGATCACTCGGGTAACCCGGAGACTTGGGTAATTCCGAGGTTAACACCTAGGGACGTTTTTGAAAAACGCTCTAAGTGGTTATTTAAAGCTGAAGGCTTGGAAGATGTACACAAAAAACCTATTCGTGTAGCTTTGTCTCAGTCTCAAGAAGGTGAATTGATACTCTTGGACGATGAGTGGCTACGAAAGGTTAAAAGTCTTGCCACAGGGCAAATGGCAAGTATAATTATGTACAACTTGGTGCTGTAGAAATTCGTGTACAAGGACTATTCTGTGGAGGAATGAATGTACCTGTTCAAGTTGCTTTATTGGACAGATGATGGCTTACGTTTAGCAAAGCTTTAGTTGGTGGTTTTCATGCTAATTTAGCTTTGGGGGATGCCTATGGGACGGTTAAACCAGGATATATGGTTAGTCTCACGGATCCAAATCTTAAACGGATTATGGTTCTTCGAATTCATACTTCAGGATTGGAAGACTTGATGGCTTCTAGTGACGGAATAGCAATTCAGTATAGGTTGATTTATCGGTTGATAAATTCTGTTAATCTTATACGATTGAACTCCAGTGTTGATACTGTGGTTCATGGCCCGGGACAGGATTCTATAATTCCAGTTCAACCTACGGTAATCAATGCTAAGGCTTTTACATGGCCGAAACAATGGGTTTTGGAATATTCACCGCAGCTCAACATGGTGGAATTAAACCCAAATCGGGGAATTCAAATCCAGGAACTTGATAATGAGGTTGAGGTTACTCTTCCTACGCCTAGAAACTCGGTGGCTTTAAAGCGGAATAAAGAGGTTCAACCTATCATATCAAGGAAAAATATACTGGAAACAGATGACATTACTAGTTATGCTGGAAGTAGCAGTAGCAGTAGCAGGAAAATAGTTGGGTATAAATGTGTGCAAATCCCAGTATATGAAGACGAGACTCTAAGCACGAAAATGATGATGATTCATGAAATGCATTGTCATGCGATAGTTCAGGGGATTATTGACACATGCATACGTGCTAAACTGTGTTTTCCAGAATATGAGGAATATACTCTGGATATTCTTGTAGACACAGGAGCAACCAAATGTATTGCAAGGAAGCAATGTTTTTCACAGGAGCTTTGGAAACTATTGGAAAAACCAATCCTAAATATTGTTGCAGATGGAGGACAAAGTATGATCACGGATGTGGTAGAGAATGTGGTTGTACTATTAAACGAGAAGAAATTCACTCTAAGGGAAGTCCTAATAGTGGATTACTTAGAGGTAGATTTTATTCTCGGAAATAGCTTTCTGCGAAGTTAGGCCTTTTACTCAGGATAACGACCATATTATCCTTGAAAGTCATAAAATCCCTATTCTTGCTAAGCCTGAAGTTTCAAAAGTTAGGAACAGATTTAGACCGGTGAAATTGAGGCAAGAAGTAGATCACATTGTTTTCCAGATTTTGGAAAAGGAAAATTAGTGGTTGAAAACTTCTGGAGTAGAAAAAGTGGATGAGGCTTTTAATGTTTTCTTTCAGAGATTGTATCCTAGTCATCATAAAAACCGGATCGCACGGGATATATCGCAGGAGGTTGACCCTTTTGGTACATGTCCTGAGAGCACGGATAAATTCATACATAAGGAAAAAATCTTGAAGATTGAAAACAAGAGCCAAAACGACTCTTTAAGGATTGAGGAACTTGTAAAATCCTTTAAAGAGGAACTTTCTCCATACTTTGATGATCAACCATTAAAGTTATGGGAAAGGAACGGCATATATGCTTCGCTTGAATTAAAAAGGAAGGAAGATAAGATAGTGACCAAATCCTATCCTTATACTCCTGATGCAGAAGAGGAATTCAGTAAGCAAATACCAGAATTGCTAGAAAAGCAATTGATACGCACCAGCAAAAGTCCACACTCTTCGCCAGTATTCATGGTTATGAACAGAACTGAGCGGGAAAGAGGTAAAGCGTGAATGGTTATCGACTATAGGCAGTTGAATGAGAAAACCATTGACGATGCCTATAAGATACCAAACAAATCGGCTTGTTTGAATAAAGCTAGATTTGGAAAAATCTACTCCAAATTTGATCTTAAGTCAGGATTTTGGCAGATCAAAATGGCGGAGTCAAGCATTCCTTTGACGGCTTTCACCTGTCCGAAAGGATTGTTTGAATGGATGGTTTTGCCTTTTGGACTTAAGCAAACACCATCAATATTCCAGAGGAAAATTGATATAGTTTTTGGGGACTTATCTAACTTTTGTATAGTTTATGTTGATGATGTTTTGGTTTTTAGTAAAACCAAGGAAGAACATGTAAATGATCTTAGACTGGTGAGCAAAATGTTTCTTGATAATGGAATGATTCTATCTGAAAGAAAGATAGAATGGTTTAAGAACAAGGTGAAGTTCTTAGGCGTTGAGATAAGTGAAGGAGGTATCCAACTCCAAGAACATATCTCAAAGAAGTTGCTGGATTTTCCAGATGTAATGGAGGATAAGCACATGCTACAACAATTTCTTTGATTAATCAATTACATGCGCGAGTATGTTCCTAATCTTGATAATGTAATCAATGGCTTAACGCTTAAGGTTAGTGACAAAGTGCCCTGGGTTTGGACACTTGAAGACACTAATTGTGTTAAGCGGACCAAAGCCTTGACAAAGTAGTTAAAACCTTTAAAACTCCTGGAAGATGAGGATAAACTCATTATAGAAAGTGATGCATCTCACTTGTATTGGGGAGGAGTGCTTAAGGCTAAGGCTACTGATAATATTGAACAAATTGTTCAATATGCGTTATGAAAATTCTCTCCTGCTAAAATAAACTATCCTGTTCATGAAAAAGAAGTTTTAGCAGCGAAAGAATGTATTGACCGATTTCGATTGTTCGTTATCAATCAGGAATTTACTTTAAGGATAGACTCCAAATATTTAAAAACCTTTATAAAACTATCTTTAAAAGATGACAGATCTAGATTAATCAGATGACAAATTTGGTTTGCAGATTATAAAATCAAGTTTGAATATATTTTTGGTAAATCTAACTTTGTTGCTGACTTTTTGTCCAGACATTTCTCTGAAGATTTGCAGGATAATGGCGGACAAGAAGGAAACTAGAAATCACTTCTTATGCTCCAAGTGTAAGCAACGAGGACACTTGAGAAGGAACTACCCTTTGAGGATTACTTCGACTTCCAAGGTTACTGCTAAAAAGGAGAAAACTACAGATAAGCAGGTGGCTTCTTCTTCTAAGCAGGTTGCTGCTGTAAAGCAGGTTGAAGGAAAGAATCGTGACTATGATTCTAATGCTTCGGAAAGAAGGAACCCGAAATTTCAACGATTGAAGGGTGACACTTCTACGAAGGGAAATACTTCTGAAAAGGAGGTTACTCCTAAGAAGGAAATGACTCAGAAGAAAGCAATAGTTTGCTGGTCTTGTAAACAGGAAGAACATGAAAGGGCTACTTGTCCACTATGAAAGATAATATATTCTGAGGAATCATCATCAGGCGCTGCAAGCGTGGTGACTCCACACACTCCACAAAAGAAGCGGTTAATTGATGCGGATATTTGTGAGAGGTTTAGTTTTCCAAAAGACTTAAAATTAACTTTAGCTAGTCAAACACTCTAGGAGAATCTGGAAACCCAAATTAGGATCGCAATGGCGACAGGTCAAGGGGAAGTACAGCTGCAGAGGTGTTTAGAGAAGCTAGCAAGAAGGTTAGCATGGCTAGAAGCTGATAAACTGTTCTATGAGGATGAGGAGTTCAAGGGAACTGCCTTACTCTACGAAGCAGAAATTCAAAAACTTAAGGTAATGAGAAAATGTCATTTGTTTAACATGTCGAATCTCAAACTCGAGAATTTGAATGATTTAATAGTAAAATTGGGAAAGATTGACTTGACGGATTTGGTACAAGGATTAGCGGTTTATCCTAATGGAGCTATGGAATTGTTTGTTCTATGGAAAATCTTTAAAAAAGGTTTCTGTAGAGATCTTTTGAATAAAGGATGGATCGATACAATGCAAATTAACGTACAAGAAATAATGATGGACCCGAATATGCCAGATGCGGTTAAACAAATGCTCTGTGTATTAAATCGGAAAGTCGACACATTCACTTGCATGATTACTTCCTCATTGCAAGAGAGCTACAACGCTCAGCCTATACAGATATGAGAATTTCTTGTAGGAGAACCATGGTACCGAATTATGTTAAATAGTGAGGTAAAAATGGGTTCTTATGCACTAGAAGAAATCCAAAAGAAAGAAGAGGAGGAGTGGACCAGGTTGCATATTGCAAAATTGCTACTGGTTGAGTCCAAACTGGAGGAGCTTATAAAAGTAAATGCTACTGTCCATATCCAAAATGGGATAGTGGTAGTGATACTAGACATGTATGCAGTGATCCAGGATACTCTTTTCCAACATAATTAGGCCCAGTTAAGAACGCTACTGGAAGGGTTTGATTTAGCCCATCTACCCAAGCAGACCTTGATGGAAGGAACTATTGATCTTCTAAGGTTGGTCTTAGCCCATGACCAGGAAGCCCAAGAAGATGAAACTCTGAAAGATTTTATTGACCTAATAGAAGTGGATAACTTCAAAGGTTAATACGAATCTAAGAGAATGGAAATTTGGACAACCAAAAACGTCCAACACGTAATACGCTGACGTGTATCAAATAAAGCGAAAAATAATACGTGGACATCCAGAATTTTGCTGACAGAATTCAACGATCCAGATTTAAAGAGGCATTGGATGTTAACTTTTATGTTTTAGTCGTCTATAATATGTTTTGTGTAAGGCACATGAGAGACATGTGGACCCTAGTGTCATTGTCATTAGGTTTTATTAGTCAAAATTATATTTACTTTTTCTTTTGTAAAGTCAAGTCTTATTTATGACTTTTGTACGATAGCTTAGACTTTTGTAAGTTTTGTTTTATTTCTTACGGATTCAATTTCAATTGAAGTCCGGGACTTCTCTATATAACGAGAAGTGTATGTACATTTTGTTAAGAGAAAAGTTAATAATATTTTCAGTTTTGAACAATTCTCTCAATCTCTTGTTTACTTTTAAATTGTACACCGGAGACAAGGAAAAAGGTTTATCCAAGACGATTGATGTCTAGGTATGCATTAATCTATTAAACTGAATCTATGTATTTTTCTCTCCAATTAATTAACTAGGTTGTTTAGTTATTAATTGTAATAATATTTGTTAGACTGGGTATAACAAATATTATGTGGGTGAAAATGGTGAATACACAGAGCATTTGTTTAACCGCATCTAGCATATTCGGGTCCACCATTGCTTCTTGTACATCAATTTACATTATATCGATCAATCCTTTAGTCAAAAGATCTCTACATAAACCTTTTCTAAAGATTTTCCATGGAACAAACAATTCCATAGCTCCATTAGGATAAACTGCTAATCTTTGAACCAAATCCGCCTAGTCAGTCTTTCCCAATTTTACTATTAAATCATTCAAATTCTAGAGTTTGAGATTCGACATGTCAAACAAATGACATTTTCTAATTACCTCAAGTTTTTGAATTCCTGCTTCGTAGAGTAAGGCAGTTCCCTTGAACTCCTCATCCTCATAGAACAGTTTATCAGTTTCCTTAGAAGCTTTGACAAAGCTTAGGCTTTGTGATATGTGTCTGTTTGAAAATTTCATCTGTGAGTATAGATGATATTTTTATCAGTTGCCTGGTGGCACACAGGAAGTCATGAAGAATACTTTCTTTGCTAAGCTTCCCCAAGGATGGGATAAGGCAGCAAACGAGGCGTTTAAGCTTCAACTTGAAAAGAATCAGGTTGTTGATTCTTTGGGAGGAAGAATAGAAGCTGTTAGACAACTCATGACAACAAGATGTTTGAACGCCAAACTGAATAAGGAAGCTAAAAGGTTTGAGTTCAACGAATCTTGTTGTCAAAACTTTGATGGAGGGACAATATGGTTGTGAGTCGAGAAGTTCGACTAAACATCAAGGTTGGAAAAACAATATGAAATAAATATTAAAAACATCATTCACACGTTAACTTAAATTGGTTGAAGTAGTAAACCAGTTTGTGAGCCAAGTAACCAGGTTCAAATAGTATTGAGAGGAAAAACTTTTTATCATATTTAATGAGAGTGAGGGCAAAACAGAATTTTTATACAAATTTTAAGTCGCATGTTAACAGATTTGGATGGTGTTAGGGTTCAGGGGTAGTTTTTTATTGTTTCCCACAAAAGTGTTACATGGCATTAGTAAAAAATAAGGGGTGGGTTCTAAAATTTTTCCTTTTTGGAAATATATTTTCTTATGTCTACCGGAAAATGAGAAAAAGAAATTAAAAGATAATTTATTTCTTCTTTCAATCGATTTTAAACAATAGAGACAAAATTTACACAATTGAAAAAGTTTGATCAAAGATAATGTGAGTACTAAATTCTTTATTTTATTATTTTTGTTTTAAATTTTTTTTACTTTTATTTTCTTTTAAACGTTTTCAAAATTTATAAGCTAGATTGATGCATTCAAATTTATTAATTTTTATTCTTACAATATCGAAAGTAAAAACGCATGTGAAAAAATTTCATCTTTGAACATTAAATTTAAAACAATAAGTATAAAAAATATTAAAAATATATATAAGGGTATTTTTTTAAAGTCGACAAGGTTTATAAAGACCTTTGCATATACTAAAACATTTTAATTAAGTAAATTTAGAAGTGAGGTCTTGAAAGATAAAATATGGGATCAATAGTATCACTCTTTGTTTAATCAAGCAAAAAGAAAAAAAGATTTAAAAGAAATTAAACTAAATATATTTATTTATCCTATGTATTTTTTTTTAACTATAATTTTTTATTTAAATCTTTATTTAATCAAGAAAAAAAAAAAAAAAAAAAAATTAAAGGGAAAGTTCTTTTACCTCCCTTTTACCTTTTTCTTAAATATAAAACACCCTTTGACCTTTCATAGGGTAAACCGTGAACCTCCCCATCATAAAATGTATGGTAGATTTATGTATTGACTTCATAAAAATTATTTACAACCTTAAAACTTCTATTACTTTTGGTTAACCAATTCTTCTAAAAATAATCAAGTATAGCCTTTTTATTTGTTCTACTTTGTTGTGCTTAAAAAATCAGGGTTGACGTAAACTTACGTCAGCAAGCACCAATCAAAGTTCAGGAAGGCTTTGCACTGTCCAAATGCTGCCACATCGACCCAAGACAAAAAGAATATATCTGTCATCAACTTATCAGATTCATATTTTGTTTATGAGTGACTAAGGACCGCACACCTGTCTAAGCCCCAGATAATTTGAGGATATTTCCTAAATTATCAACCAATAGGAGGTAAGGAAGGACTTGCATGACACCTACCCACTTGCAGATTTGTAATCATTATCTTGAATTCCTCTATTAAAATAGAGGACCCCCCCCTCTCATTTTAGGGATTCTTCTGATCCTAAACCCTCATTCTGATTATAATCTTTATTTTCAGAGTAAAGATAATCCATGAGAAAGAGACTGACTCGATATTCTCTATGAATACTCAGTTATTGTACCTCTGCTCGCTGTTTGCTATACGCGACCTCTTGTAATCTCTCATATATAAAAGAAACAATGGAAGTAGGATTCTCTTTAAGCATCCGAACCCCTTTAAAAATCATCTCTCTCATTTATTATTCAGTCTTTGCATTCGATTATATTGATTAGCTCTCTTTCAATCATTCACCTGTAATTTCTTATAACAGCTTAGCACTTCGCATGTGCGAGTCGTTGGTGTCAAAATCACGCATCAATAGTTTGGCACTAGAATGAGGGCTCCTGATTTTATATCCGCTCTTCATTCAGAATCTCTGATCAGTCAGTTCTACTTGTGAACAAATGGCTCGTGGTCTTGAAACCGAGCAAATTAGCACCAATGATGAGGAGATCCCCCGGGTACAAGATGTTACTTCTCCTGAAGTACCTCAAGTCCCCTAAGGTACCGCGGTGGATATCCCCTCAACTTCTCAGCTCGATCCAACTGTGATGAATTATCTGGAAATATTCAACAATACTCTCCAAACGATTAACCGAAGGTTAGATCATTTGGATTAGGTTGTACCGTCCAATTCTGACAAGGCGGTACCACCTCCAAAAAGGCCTGTAGGTAGCGCTAAAGCATGGAAACGGGCAAAAGCTCATATCATGCGCATTACAGCGTGTAAGGACAAGGGAAAGCAGGTGGCTGACAATGGGCTAAAAGGCTCAAAAGAGCCAGTGAATACCAATCATGAAGTAGGTAGAATACCTGTAGATTTGCAACTTGGTGGTATGTCATATCATGAGCCATCTCATGCCACATCACATGGGCATCCCCACAAGAGTGCATGGCATGGAGATTCCCATCATTGCCAGAATGATGGTTCCGACAATCATCGTGAGGGAAATACCCACCATACACTGGTCGGTTCTGACCACCGCAGAGGTTGGAATAATTCCCCAAGCCATTCAATACCTTCACAGGGCTCTAGCCAGCATGTGCCAAGGTATGCCGAAGGCTTCGACCGAGGCATGGAAGTGTCTGATCTACGGTATTTCCTTAATTGCAATAATGGGAAGTGAACCCATATTGTAGAAAGTAATCCTCAGGTGGCTCCGCTTTCTCAGATTAAGGAGTTACAATGAGCTTTGGATTAGCTTAGAGCTCAACAGAATGAGCGAGGCAGGTCGCTAAGGTGTCTCCCTTTTCTCCAGTAGTTTTGACTTTCTCTCTCCTGTCAAGACTTAGAATGCCCGATATGCGAGCATTCGATGAGAATTCTGATCTGCAGGATCATTTCTATGAGTTTAATGGCCTCATGGAGCTTCACCAAGTTTCCAATTTGGTGAAATATCGCTACTTAGTAGTGACTCTAACTGCCCATACTAAGCGCTAGTTTAGATCGCTTCCATTAGGGTCTATCATGAGACATCCCACATCACTTGGGAAGGAGGGGCCTAAGCTAGTTAAATACTAAGGGAACCCCCTAATAGTTAAGACATGTTTTGGGCTTGAGCAAGACTTCTTGGGCCTGAAAACAAAACTGTGAGAGGCTGGGCTTCAGAGTCGGACCACTCAGGTTGCCATAGAGGACAATATCTTGACTGTGTTAGACTGGCGACAGGCCGGGTGTTACATATCAACTCGTGGCAGCAGATGAGTTCATTATTTTTTAGACACTTCTAAGCTAATAGGAAGTTCTCAATGCCGTTGAGCTATCTCGGTAACATACGGCACGAAAGGAACAAATCCCTCTAGTCCTATATTGACAGGTTCCATAGGGAGCTGAATAAATTGGCTAATACACCCGAAGATTTAGTTAGAACTCTTATTGTTGCGAGAGTTTGCCCGCAAACCAACTTGCAAAAGAAACTACAATCCAAGGACGATGTTTCCCTTACTCGTTTCTACAACCTCACTGAGAAATATCTCAGAATTAAAAATTCAGTGGTTGCTTTGAATCGCCACGACCCCAGTCCTTGGACCAGCGCTCCTAATCGGAGGGAGGAAAACTGGGGAGAGGATAGTAGAAGGGCTAATCACAAGTAGGCTAATGACGATCAAAGAAAGGGAAAGAAACAATGGTTCAAGCCCAAGAAATCTTATACCCAAGTCTGTCATCGTGATTGCGACAAGAATCAGTATACTCCATTGATGCATCAATATCAACTATCCTAGATAAATCAGAAGAAGCTAATCTGCTTGGAGAGCTAGAGCCCATGAAAAATCTCCCTTCTATAAGAAACAATAAGAAATATTGTCGTTATCCTTGGGATAATGGGCACTATACCGATGAATACTAAGCTCTTAAACAGGCTATTGAAGACTTCATTAAAAAAGGGCACTTCAAGGAGTATGTTGATGGTCTAACTCCCATTCGGGAGAAGGATCAAGAGGACGACGAGAAGAAGCACCTTGGTCGCAAGGGTCTCCATTTCATAGGGATTATATTTGGAGGACTGCACCTCGCTGGGAATTCTCGAGGTGCTCAGGAGAAGTATGCTCGAACAGCTCATCATGATCCCGTGGTGTATAAAACACAGCGTCGCAACCTGCTAAGGTGTGCAGAAAGAAGGAGATTACCTTTTTAAAGAAAGACATAGTGCAATTGCATCACCCTCATGAGGATGCACTCGTCATCGCGGATAAAATAGGTCGGTGTGAGGTCCACATAATGTTGGTGGATAATAGGAGCATCATAAACATCTTGTTTCAGTGAGCATTCGAGGAAATATAGTTGGAAGAGATAGATCTGAAGCCTACATGTATCCCTCTCTATGGCTTTACTTGGGATCATCTAATTCTTAAGGGAACAATTGCACTTCCCGTCACTTTGGTGAGACCCATGAAGTGACCAAGATGACATAATTTCTAGTAGTAGACTGTCCGTCTACTTTCAATGGCATATTAGGACGACCTCTACTCCGGAACTTCAAAGCTGTCACCTCCATCGATCATTTGAAGATAAAATTTCCCACTCTGATAGGGTGTGGGAAGTCAAGGGGTCTCAGCGTAAATCTCGCGATTGCTATATAAGAGTAGTGTAGATGACATGCAAAGGGAAATGGAAGCCAATGGACGTTCCTGAGCAGGCTATGGCGATCAGCAAGATCAAACCACAACTAGGTCTAGTAGAAGACATCATGGATCCTTGTGTCCAAGAGGAGTATTTCCACAGTGGGCCTATTGAGTCTGTATCTAAGGTATCAATCAACCAAAATAAGTCGACTCGTGTGTTAAGAATTGGAAGCAATCTCAATCCCCAGCTTGCCAACGATCTAATGAGCTTCCTCATGCAAAATATAGATATTTTTGCATGGACTCATGTTGCCATGGTTAGGATCAGACTGAATGTAATATGTCATGCACTCAACATCGATAGTGAGGTCAAGCTAGTTCGCTAGAAAAAAAGAGCCATAGACCCAGAGTGTTATGCTGCTTTTAAGGTTAAGGTGGATAAGCTCCTCTCAGTCAGGTTCATTTCGGAGGCTCATTACCCAAGTTGGGTTGCTAATCTTGTTTTGGTGAAGAAACCCCATGGCAACTGGTGAACCTGTGTTGATTTCACGAATCTCAATAAAGTTTGTCTGAAGGACAGTTTTCCTTTGCCTAGAATTCATCAATTTGTTGATGCAAATTCTGGGCACGAGCTGTTTCATGGATGCCTACTCTGGATATAATCAAATCCTGATGTACATGCCCGACGAGGAGCACACCTCGTTCATTATAGATCGAGTGTTGTACTGTTATAAAGTCATGCCCTTCGATTTGAAGAACACTAGGGCGACCTACCAGTGTTTGGTTAACCGTATGTTTTCCTAGCAGATCCAGAAATCAATGAAGGTCTATGTCGTTGACATGCTGGTCAAGTCGCATGTCGCTTTGGATCATATAGCTAACCTCATGAAAATGTTTGATATACTCCAAAGGTATAGAATGAAACTTAATCCTCTTAAGTGTTCATTCAAAGTATCCTCAGGAAAATTCCTAGTGTATCTGGTTAACCATCAGGGAATTAAAGTCAACCCCGAGAAGATCCAAACTCTCCTAGATATGAAAAGTCCCACTAATCGAAAGCAAGTTCAAAGCTTTAATGGGAGAATATCGCCTCTTAGTCATTTCATATCGAGAGAAACAAATCGTTGTTTATTAGTTCTTCAATATACTCAGGGGCAACAAGAGATTTGAATGGACTCCAGAATGTGAGCAAGCCTTCTAGAGCATCTTAGAAAACCATCTCTTCTATCCAAACCTCTTCCCAAGGAAATCTTATTTCTTACTTGTTCGTCTCTCAGTATGCAGTTAGTGCATCTCTCATTCAGGAAGAGGGCAGAATTCAGTGGCTAGTGTATTACACAAGCAAATGACTACTGGATGCCGAAACATGGTATCCAAAGATGAAACGATTAGCTTATGCCTTTCTGATCACTTCCAGGAAGCTACAACCTTACTTCCATGCCCACTCCATGCATATATTAACCAATAACCCACTTAGGCAGGTCCTTCAGAAGCCGAAGGCTTTGGGTAAATTGCTTAAGTGGGCTATGGAGCTAAGTCAGTTTGATTTGCATTATAGACTGAAAACATCAGTCAAATGGCAGGCTGTTGTTGATTTCATTTTGGAGTTCTCTTATTAGCCTGATCGAGAATCCGAACAGCCAGCTAGTAAAGTTGTCCAGGAAACTATTTGGAACTTGTCAATCTGAAGTCTCTATGTTGATGGGTCTTCTAGCAGGAGAAGAGCTAGAGCTGGTCTTCTGCTCAATTGCTTTGAGGGGATTCGCATTTATGAAACCCTCAGGTTTGGATTCAAAGCTATGAATAATGAAATTGAATATGAAGCGCTATTTGCTGGTCTACGACTAGCAAGAGAAATGGGTTCAGATATGATCGACATCAATAGCGACTCTTAGCTGATTGTTAACTAGATTTTGGGAGAGTATCAAGCCAAAGAAGAGAATATGATCAGTTACATAAAGAAAGCCAAGACCGTTCTCGAGCTCTTCAAGCATTATACAATTAGGCAAATCCCGATAGATAGTAATTCTATCACGGATGCTTTGGCAAAGATAATCTCATCGCTGGACTTCGATACTCGGATAGTATTCCAATCAAGTACATTGAAGTTCCCAGCATCAGCTCACCTGATCAAGTCATAGCCGCAATTGAGTCCGTTTCCTAGATGACTCCTATTATTCAGTATCTTAGAGATGGGGTTCTTCCTAACCGCAAGACTAAGGCAAGACTCCTACGAGCTAGAGCTTCTCGTTACACTTTCATCGGAGATCAGTTGTATAAAAGAGGGTTTAGCACTTCCCTCCTCCGATGTGTAACAGATGATGAAGCAGACTATACGTGAGAGAGATACATGAAGGGATCTATGGTAATCACACTGCTGCATGATCTCTGTAATGATTGCTTTATGCTAGGGTACTCATAGAAAAATAGTAAGTAGAAGACATGAATAGTAGCAAAAGTAAATGGGCCCAAAAATTTTCTTTTATTACATATAAGCATTCTTTATACAAAATAAACTATCATTTACAAAATGATATTAAAACAGCGGACAGTGTAGCTATTGCTCCTCGCTTGTCGACGCCCGTCCAACCGCGTTCTCACCTAAATCCTGCAACCACAAAGAAAACAATGGAGTGAGCACAAAATAATGCTCAGTAAGTAAATCCTCTACTCGACTGTCCCCGTAACTTCTTTCTCTTAATTCTTTCCTTACACTCTTTCTCGTCTCATTTATTTTCTCTTTCACATAGCTCTCTTAACTTCTGTTATATGTCACGGCCTTATCTTATCGGAGGCATGGCCGGATGGAGTTCACATAGCACCAACCCACTCTTCGTGACTTTCGGGTGGAGATCACAAAGCACCAACCCTTTTTTCATAACTATCGGGTGGAGATCACAAAGCATCAACCCGTTTTCATACCTATCGGGTGGAGATCACAAAGCACCAACCCGTTCTTAGTGCTCTTCTTATTCTCTCTACTCTTAGAGTAGTTCATTCACATAGTTCTCTACTCTTTCTCAAACTAGTATTCATAGTGTAGCTTAATGCTTAGAGTAGGTTAGTCACAAAGTTCTCTACTCTTTCTCAAACTACTTCTCAAATGCATAATTAATGCATATGGATAGTTCATGTTCATTAATGCACTTAGGAAATGCCAATATGCAATGTTGCAAAAATTAAGGTTCACAACCCGTGCTCATACTTCTCTTAGGCATTTCATCAAACAACTAGTTTGCATACCTACAATCCACTTTATTTATAAGATTATCCCTCTCTTGAACCATCCAAAATGGGAGAAAACTCCCTTACCAAGCTATAATCCCTGCCATAACTTAACACTTCCAAAAAGATTTCTCAATCTTCTCCAATTTCATCACAACCTACATTCTCATCACATATCACACTTCTCAATTGAAGTNAGGCGTTTGTACGATATAATGTTTATTATCAGTGTATATCATGTTAGAGTTGGGCATTTCGGATCGGGCGTAAAAGCCTAGCTCCAAAACTTGATCTTAGGACCAGTTCTTGAGACGATCGGACTCGGGATCAGGCCTAAGGAGGAGGGCCCGGGCCTTCCACTAGGCCCTCCTCCAAGGTCCTAACCTGGGCCTAAATTTTTTTATATTTTTTCAATATAGTCTCCTGTCAAATTACAAAAAACCTCCTGTTAATTTTAAAATAAATATAAATTATAAGAGTTAAAATGAAATTTTATAAAATTTATAAAAAAAAAAATCTTCCAGGTCTAAAAAATTTATAAATTTTACCTCTGAAAAAATACTAAAAACTCCCTATAAAATTTTGTTTTGCCCCCAAAATATAAAAAAAATTGAGGGGGAAAATAAAATTATCCAAGGCCTAGGACCAGTCCTGGGCCCATGGGACCAGTCCCGATCAGGCCTAGGGCCTGGTCCGGGTCCTGGTTTTTCTCATGGGCCTGGACTGGGCCTGGTTGGGACTGGTCCCATGGGCCCAGGACCAGTCCTAGGCCTATGAGTGACTGGTCCCATGGGCCCAAGACCAGTCCTAGGCCTATGAGTGACTGGTCCCATTTGGGACCAGTCCCAAACGGGCCCAGGCCTGGGCCCGCAAGGGACCGGTCCCTGCCGACCTCTATATTATATTAACAAAAATATGTTTAGTTGGTTTGAATAAATTGGTGAATAATATATTTAGTTGGGAGGATAAATTGGTGGGTATGTTATATAGATTATTAAATTGTCCTCTTTTTTTAAATATTAACATAATAATATTTTTTATTATTATTTTTTTGAATATTTTTTAACCCCTATATTTGAAATTTTGCTAAAACACTCCAGTCATATCAAACTTTAATTTATAGTAAAATCACTCCCCCCCCCCCCCCCCCCCCAAGCCACTGCCGGTAGCCAATTACCACCGCTTAGGATTCAACGAGGCGAGCCGCTCGCGAGCTGGCTCGGCTCGGCTCTTTAACAACTTGTCTCGTCTACAATCGAGCCGACTCAGCTCAATTCGTGAGAGAGCACGAGCCGAGTTCAAGCCTGCCTCGGCTTGGCTTGTTAAGCTCGCGAGCCAAGCCAGACTAGAATTATTAGGGGCGTTTTATGGATTTTATAAAGTATGGGGGATTAAACTAAAATTTTAAAAACAAAAAGTTTGCAAAAATAACAAGAACCCCTGATGTTAAAATCCCTACAAATGCGATTAAAACCCTTTGTTGTAAAACCAAACCAAATCAAACTATTTTAGGCAAGTTGTCACTGTTAAAGTGTAATAACTACTTCCTACTCAAATACTCATAAAAAATATACATAATAAAATACATGTATAATAACATAAATAGTTGGGCCTAAATTTTTCTTTTATTAAACATATACATTCTTTATACAAAATTAGTATCATAAACAAAAACTATCAAAAACTATGTAGACAGTGTAGCCATTCCTCCTCGCGTGCCGACATCCATCCGACCGTGTCCTCACCTAAATCCTGTAAAAACATAGAAAGACAACGGGGTGAGCACAAATAATGCTCTAAGTAAACCCTCTAGTCATCTATCCCTGTAACTCTCTCTCTCTAAGTCTTTCCTTACAATTTTCATTTACTCTATCTTTTATACTTCTCTCCGTTTTCTCTTTCTATTTCTCTCTCTCTGTTTCTCTTTCTTAGAACTCTTTTCTACTAACTCTCTTTAGTAAGTCACAGCCTCATCTTACCGGGGGCACGACCGAGACTCGCTCCCGCTTTTCGTGACTTCTACTCGTTCTTAGCCGATCGGACTCGGTTGTGCATGGATTCGGAACCCTTGGCCATGTGAGTATATAATCTCTCTCTCGGGTACTCTCGAGTATAGCCCTCATACGCATGCACTCTCACGAGCTACACCACTTCTCTCTCTCATACTCATGCCGCTCTCTCAATGCGGCGTACATGCGGAAATACTCTACCTATTACTCACGGGTTCCCCATCACACAACTTACTCAATTCTCTTTTTCTCTCTTTTCTCTTAATAAAGCTCACACTCAAAGTTCTCTACTCTTTTTCTACTCTTTCTCTAATGCATAATTAATGCATATAGATGATTCATGCTCATTAATGCACTCATGAAATGCACAAATGCAATGTTGCATCAAGATAGTCATTCTGTGCAGGTCACACTCAAGAAGGCATAACTTGAGTTATACACATCGGGTTGCTACGATTTTTGTCTCGTTTTAAACCTTAGAGACAGTGCTATAACTTTTATGTTTAAGTCTAAACCCAGTTCAATCTGTAAGATGCCCAAAAATCAGTTAGAAAGTCACGGCTGTGACAGGACAGTTTGGTAACATGTTTTCACTTAGGCATTTCATCAAGCAACTAATGTGCATACAAGAATTCTACTTTACTATAACTTTTCTTCTCTTCTTAACCATCCAAAATGGGAGAAAAACTCCCTCATATAGTCATAATTCCTGCCGAGGAAAACACTCCAAAAAATGTTCATGCAAACTCTTCCAACTTCAACTCAATTTCAATCTCTCTTCACACATCAAACACTTCTCATAATTAAAGTGTATTCAACAACCACAAAGCAAATATTCATCTCAACTCAATTCTCAATAACATAACATATTTATACGTACATAAATCTCTACTCAACCTCTACTCAAAGGATTTCTCAAATCTCAACTTAGGTTGGATTTACTTACCTTGAATTTGAGCAACTCCAACACTATAATCTCTCTTTGATAGAATTCCCTTTCCTCTTAAACCCTAAGCATATAAAACCATAAGAATTCAAAACTTTAAAATTTAATCTTACATCTTGATGCAAGAATCTTACCTTTGGATGCTTAGGATTGAAATCCACTCAAAACTACCCAAACTCTATGAATTTCCTTGGAAATCTAGTGAAGACATTTGAGAGAATTTGAGTAGAGAATGACATGAATGGAGGGATAGAGTGGCTAGGGTTTCTACTCTTGAACTCTTATTACTTAATAATATATATATATGTAGTTTCCCATTTTGCCCTTACACTTTCCATGAAATTTCATCTATATCCCTTAGTCAATTACAATAATGCCCTCATTTTTATTACATTCTCCATGAAATTCTATCTCTTTTCACTCTCCAATTTTTTAACTAATTTTGAGTGAAAAGACCATTTTATCCCTAATGAAAGTTTAAGGGATTTTTTTCACATTTTTCTCAAAATAACTTTAACAAAATTCAACTAACCAAAAATAACAACATGCAAGCTCAAACGAGAACAAATCAATAAATATTCAAGCAATGCAATAATAATTTAACTACATACCTTAAGTGGGGCGTTACATAGAGTTGGTGGAGAGAGCAAGGGAAATAAGGAGAAAGAAGGACAGAAAGGAAGGAAGAGAAAATAAGAGAAACAGGAGCCATTAGAGAGAGAGAAAAGAAGAGAAAGCAAAGAAGTTATAAGTAACAAAAAGAAAAGAGAAAGAGAATATGTTCAGAGTTGGTGGAGAGAGCAAAGGAAACAGGGAGAGATAAAAAAAAAGGAGGAATGGGAGCCATTGGAGAGAGAGAAACGAAGAGAAAGCAAATGAACTTACTCATTTAAAGAGACTGAAAAGAAGAGAAAGTAGTAATAAATGAGAGAGAGAGAGAGAGAGAATAGAAGAGAAAAGAAAAGAGTAATAAATGTGAGAGAGAAAAGAAGAGAAAGGAAAGAATAATAAATTAGAGAGAGAGAAATTTGCTCTGAATGTAAAAAAAATTTTTATGCTTTTTATTGGCTCGTGAGCTGCTTCTAACTTGCCTCGTTAAGTTAGCTCGCAAGCTAGGCTTGACATTCTCTCCACCCTTTCACAAGCCGAGCCAAGCTAGGAAATCAGAGGCTCGGCTGAGCTCGGCTCGGCTCAAACTCGAATTCTCTTCCCCTTTCACGAGCCGAGCTCGTTAAGTCAAAAACTTGACTCAGCTCGACTAGAAAACAGCCCTACCACAGCATGGAATAATGCACAATTGGTCGCATATGGTCGTTCATGCACCAGCAAAGCCGAAACGAAAAACAACCAGATCTATGGTCATTCCATGACCAAAGATGTGGCCGTGAAACAGTCACAGATACTGATGCACGATCTGCCAGATCCCATTGGTCGTAAACCATTACGACGATTAACGCCGGTGGCTGGCAATGGTGAGTCATGGTCAGTGGTGGTCTTGGGTGGCTGAGGATATTTTGTTAACTTTTAAACTTTTTTGTGGCTGAGATGTTTTAGCTAATTTCGCAAATGTAAGGCGGCTGGGTAATTGTTATTTGGTAGACATTTGAGGACAATTGTGTCTGAAATAGTTTCTAATTAAGGGCAAAATTGGTAGAAAAATCAGATTACCTCGATAATGTTTTAAATAACATCCCCTAGTAAGGTAAAAGGTGTCCACTTGAGCCATGAGGATGAATCAAGCTGAGTGGAGCTTGGTGGTGGGGCGTGTCACTCACATTCACAAGGATGAGGTAGTTGATGGTGGCGAATGTTTGTAGTTGCTAGTTTGAGATTATTTGGGTGACTGGATCAAGGGTGAGTGATGGGTCAACTGAGAAGGGTCATGTTTGCATGGTTGGGTCAGATGTGTTTACTGTGGTTGGAGTCGAGCCATACATCAAGGATGACTAGAGTTGGGAAGATTGAGGGTTCGAACCTCAGGATTTGGGGTCTGGGGTCAATAGAGGCTACATGGAGTTCAAAGGGATGTGAACGCGGTTCTCTAGTACCTGGTTGAATAGGAAGTCGAGAGAGTAGAATTGAGTTACTTTTTCTCACAGGGTTTGGTTCTTAGTCCAGATGTTGCCGTAGGGGTGAGCACGGGTAGCGAGTAGAACTGGAACCTGGGGGTAGAACCGAAACTGGAACCTACTCGAAATCGGCACTGTGTGGGTAGGTTGCGGTTCTATTTTTTTGGAACCAACACTGTGCGGTTCTGGTTCCGGTTCTTGTGTGTGGAGGAACCGGAACCGGAACCGGAACCTGGAAAAAGAACCTAAAAAGGGTACCCTGTTTGGAACCTGTAGAGGGTACCCGGTTTGGAACCGATTTTTGGAACCTGTTTTGGAACTTTTTTGGAACCTGTTTGGAACCTGTTTTGGAACCTGTTTGGAACATGTTTGGGAACCTGTTTGGAACCTGTTTTGGAACCTGGACTGCAATGAAATATTTATGAATAATAGAGGGTTTCATTATTTTACATATAAAAAATTTAAAATAGAAAAAGTTAAATTTTTAGAATAACCTAATTAAATAAATACACTAATACAATTATACTAATTACATATAAATTACACCATATTAAAAACTTTAATATATTATAATATATTAACATTAAAGTTTTCATTAATTAAGTAATAATTGGAATTATGATCCAATTAAAAGTGTTTTAAATTTTTAATGTTATTAAAAGAACTATTTTTGTATAAAATAGCATATTTGATTGAATAATAATATATGTAATTATTTACTTCAATTATCAAGTTTTCAGTATATTTATAGTAAATTAGCCATTAATTAATTATTTATGATAAATTGATAAACATTAATAAATTTAATTACTAGTTAAATATCATACTTAATCAATTATAAGTTTATAACATTACATTATAGGTAAATGATTACTTAATTAATTATAATTTTATAACATTACTTAATTGATTTATAGTATAATTAATTATAGCATTACATTAATTAATTACTACTTAATTAATTGACTTATAAGTTATAACATTTAGTATATTACTTAATTAAATAATTAGAAAATTAATTAATTATAGCATTACATTATAGATTTATAGTATAATTATTTAATCAATTATAACATTTCATTATAAACATTAGTACAAACTTAATTAGATGATTAAAAATTTAATTAATTATAATATTACATTAAAGATTTGTAGTATGATTTATAGTATGATTACTTAATTCATTATAACATTACATTATAATATGATTACATAATTAATTATAACATTATTGCATTAGTGCATTACATAATTAAATGGTTACTTAATTGATTATGACATTATATTATAAATATTAGTAATTAGTAATTTACTAAATAAACATTAGCAATTTAGCATAATATTTAATTAAATGATTAGAAATTTAATTAATTACAACATTACATTATAAATTTATAGTACGATTACGTAATTAATTGTAACATTACATTATAATTAAATGATTACTTAATTAATTATAATATTCTATTATAAACAAATTAATTATAATATTATATTAAAGATTTATAGTATGATTACTTAATTCATTGTAACATTTCAATATTTCATTATAGTATGATTAGTTGATTACATAATTAATTATAACATTACATAATTAGATGATTATTTAATTGATTATGACATTATATTATAAACATTAATTATAACATTATATTATAAATAAATGATTACTTAATTAAATGATTAGAAATTTAATTAATTAAATATTACATTATATTTAAATAATTACTTAATTAAATATTTAAATTATAACATTATTACATTACATTATATTATGATCACTTAATTAGTTATAGTATTACATAGTTAAATAATTATTTAATTGGTTATAAATTTATAACATTATATTATAAACATTAGTAATTTGCTACATTATTATTTATTACATAACTTAATTAAATGATTAAAAATTTAATTAATTATAATATTACATTAAAGATCTATAATCTGATTACTTAATTCACTATAACATTAAATTATAGTATGATCACATAATTAATTATAACATTACATAATTAAATAATTACTTAATTGATTATGAATTATGATATTATATTATAAACATTAATAATTATTAATTTACTATATAAACATTAACACAATACTTAATTAAATGATTAGAAATTTAATTAATTATAATATTACCTTATAAACATTACATTATAAACATTAATTAAGCATTACATTATAGTTAAATAATTATTCAATTAAATTATAACATTATTATATTACATTATATTATGATCACTTATTTAACTATAACATTACATAGTTAAATGATTATATAATTAGTTATGAATTTATAACATTACATTATAAACATTAGTTATTTACTATATTATTACATTACTTAATTAAATGATTAAAAATTTAATTAATTATAACATTACCTTATATATTTATAATATGATTACTTAATCAATTATAACATTCTATTATAAACATTAGTATATTAATTAAATAATTAGAAATTTAATTAATTATAATATTAAATTATAGATTTATAGTATGATTACTTAATTCATTATAACATATTAACATTACATTATATTATTATAGTATGATCATATAATTAATATAACATTATATAATTAAAATATTAAATGATTACTTAATTGATTATGACATTATATTATAAACATTAGTAATTTAATAATTTACACAATACTTAATTAAATGATTAGAATTTTATTAATTATAACATTATATTATAAATTTATAGTATGATTACTTAATTAATTATAACATTCTATTATAAACAATATTACAATACTTAATAAAATGATTAACAATTTAATTAATTATAATATTACATTATAATTAAATAGTATATTGCTTAATTAATTATAACATTACAATTTACATTGTAGTATGATCACTTAATTAATTATAACATTACACAATTAAATGATTACTTAATTAATTATGACATTATATTATAAACATTAAAAATAAGTAATTAATTAAATTATCAGAAATATAATTGATTATAACATTACATTATTGTTAAATAACTACTTATATAATTATAAGTATTTATAACATTACATTATAGTATGATCACTTAATTAATTATAACATTACATTATAATTTAATAATTACTTAATTAATTACCAGATTACTATATTATATTATAAACATTACTAATTTATAATATTAAATTTACTAAATTATATTTAGTATATTATAAATACCTAATTGGCCAATTATAACATTAAATTAATAAATTTATAAACATTAATAATTTATTAATTTATCAAATAGACCCCTGACAATATTAGTAAATTAGTATAAATAATGGGGTATCTTTGTAATTTTACATTTACAAACAAAGCAAAATACCCAATTCGATTAGGATATCTCAAATTGACAAATTCTCTTCTTCTCCATTCTCTCTGCGACTTTGCCGTCTTCTTCTCTGTGTTGTCTACTTTTCTGGTTCTTCTCCATTCTCTTTGTCGTCTTCTTCTCTTGTGTTTTCTACTTTTCTGGAACTTCAGGTGTTGATTCTTCGCGGCATATTAATTGATTGAATTCAAGTATTGCCTAGAGATTACAGGTTATGAGTTACATTGGACACAAATGAATGAATAATCAAAATTTGTTAGGGGTGTATTTGTAAACTTTTAAAGTATTTTTATCATTTTTTAAACTAATAGGGGGTAATTGATTTTTTACAGGGTACTCGGGAAAGGAACCGGAACCTGCATTTTAGGTTCCGGTTCCTTGAATTGAAGAACTTGCACTGTGCGGTTCCGGTTCCTTTTTTTTGGGAACCTGCTCTGTGCGGTTCCGGTTCCCCAAAAAAGTGCAGGTTACCCGGAACCACTCACCCCTAGATGTTGGCGTTCTCGGCTTCGAATGTTGTGACCTTATCCGAGTGTTGCTGCATTAGCACAGCGGGAGCCTTGACCTTAGCCGCGAGGTCTACTAAGGCGTTGTTTGTGGTTTCAATCTTGACGTGATTCTTTGTAGAGCAAATTGTCGAAAAAAGGTTAATTGTCAGAGACCCCACGGTGGACGCCAAACTGTAGATGGTAAAAATCTACTGTTACGAAGAAGGACTGATCCTGTAAGGTTGAAGCCACTGACGATCTGCTGAACTTGCACACACAAAGAAAAAAGCGTGAAGCTTACGTAAAACACTGGTGTGGTGTTTGTTGTAGGCACTTTAACGTTCAAGTCAGTAAGGTTGAAAGAAGCTATTTAGTGAGGGCTAAATGGAGGAAAGGTTGCCGAAGTCTAATCAAAGACTAGAGCTATGACAAAGGTGTATAGTTCTTAGGAGCTAGTAGGTAGTATTGAATAATGGATGCTTTATGAGAGGTAGGACTAGTCTTTATATAGTGGTCATAGAATCTTCGAATTCTAGTAGAACTTTGAGTCTATAATGGTAGAGTTCTAGTAAATAGGAAGATCTTGATTTACTTGCCTTTGTAGAAGAGAGTCCTAATTCATGCAAGATTCAAGATCTTGGATGAATTAGGATGTAGATGAATTAGGATGTAGATGAAAACAAGAAGTGGATGAAGTAGGTTTCAAGTAGAACTTTGGGTTCTTGGATCGATGCGCTTGGGCCCAAGTGGACTGGCGATGAGGCCCAATTGATGGCAATGCCTTAATATTTTGAGAATCCCACTGGTTAATTATTTGGTTGGTGAAATGGGTTGGCCCAAAATATGGATCTTGGTGCAGGCCCAACCAGAATTAGCCATGGCCTTGGGCCACGTAGTAGATGTTTTGTGCTTGGGCCTGATAAGGCCCAAGACAATTTTTGCTCTATACAATCTATCAACCAACTTGCATGTTTTAAATAAATCTATATAGAGAAAAAAATAGAATTAAACTTTCGGAAGAACCAAAAATTGGGAAATTGTACGTACATAATTGATACAACACTATAATGTTTTACATGCAAGTACAAATCAGCCTGGTGAAATATGTCTTTTCTCCGGGGAAAATCTTAAGTTTCATCAAGGCAAACTACAATGTCTATCTGAACTTCTAAACGCACATAGATCTGCTCCTTATGAAACCTAATATAAGATCGGAATTTTACTAAAATACAAATCAAACCTTAGTTGAGAAAGTTGATCNATCACATTGCGTTGTTTGCAACCTACCGTGATCATCGTAAGTTTATGCATTTTATGATGGCACTTCATGAGGATTTTGAATCTACTCGGGCCTCTCTTTTGCATCAGACACCTCTTCCCTGCTGAACTTATTTCTGAAGAAAATTGTCATTCAACCATGAAGATGCAAACTCCAGATTCAGTTGTTGCTGGCATCCCTCAGACTACCTTTGGATCTTCTCCAGCCTCGGGTTGTTTCCCTTCTCAGTCCTCAAAGACTGTCTTCTACAAATATTGCAAACATCCAAGTGACTCTGTTATGGAATGTCAAAAATTGAAGAACAAAAATCAGTCTTAGGCCCCTTGTTGCAAGCTACTGCCGTGGCTCCAACTGCTCATTCTGCTCCTTCTGCTCTTGAGTCTGTTGTTGAGACTTCTTCAGTGTCCACTACTCTCATTGCTACTGACATTGAGGCATTAATTCATCAGGTTTTATCCCGGTCTTCTAGTGCTTTGTCTGTCACCTCAGGTACATCTCTTTGGTTTTTTTATTCTGCATGTTGTAATCACGTGACCTCTGATTCTAGCATTTTTTCACAAAAATCTACTCTGTCACCCAATCCTATCATATATACTACTGATGGTTCTCATTTATCTATTAGTCAAATTGGGTCTATTTCCTCCCCTACCTTATTTGTTGACAACACCTAGTTTGTTCCCAAGTTATCCTTAAATCTCCTTTCAGTTGGTCAACTTTACGAATTAGGTCTTCAGCTTACCTTTTATAATGTTGGTGTTGATGTGCAGGATCCATAGATGGGTCAACTCATTGGGACTGGCCGTAAGATTGGACATCTATTCAAGCTCACTTCTTTGCAGCTTCCATCCCATCTGTCTCGCTCCATTGTTGCTCCTGCCATCTTTTCCTAATTATGGCATTCTCGGCTGTGTCATGCCTGTATACCTCGTGTTCATCTTTTGGCCTCCTAAGGTCACCTAGGTTTTATAGGTTTTGAGTCTTTTGATTGTGTTTTCTGTCAACTTGGCAAACAAACTCATTTATCTTTTAATAAAAGTGACTCTTTTTCGACTGCACCTTTTGATTTGATTCACTTTGATATTTGGGGTCCTATCTCCACTCTTACTGAAGGGAGATCTCGTTATTTTGTTATCTTTGTTTATGACTATTCTCGTTATACATGGCTATACTTGTTACAACATCGATATGAGCTTGTTCGTGTGTACCAAACTTTTCACAAAATGGTACAAACTCAATTTTCTTGTACCATTAAAGCTTTTCGTTCAGATAATCCATTGAATATAATGAGAAAACTCTCCTTGAGTTCCTGAATCAACAGGGCACAGTGTCACATCATTCTTGTCCCTATACCTCTCAACAAAATAGTTGTGCCGAACGAAAACATTGTCATATCCTTGATACTGTAAGAGCTCTTTTACTTTTTGCTTCTTTACCTGAAAAGTTTTGGGGTGAAGCTGCTCTTACTACTATGTACACAATCAATCAGGTACCCTTACCTATAGTCCACAACAAATCTCCTTATGAGTTTCTCTATGGTATGGTTCCTAATTATTCCTTACTTCGTGTCTTTGGTTGTGCCTATTTTGTTACTCTTCATCCTTATGAACAGACAAGACTGGAACCCCATTCTCGGTTATGCTGTTTTCTTGGTTATGGCTTAACTCAAAAAGGTTATCGTTGCTATGATCCTATCTCCAAATGTCTTCAAGTCTCTCGTCATGTGGAGTTTTAGAAACATAAACTGTTTACTAGCATATCCACGTTCTCCCCTTCATCCTCTAACCACTCACTCATATTCATTGATTCCTTTATTGCTCTGTTTTTTCACTCTTCTACAAAGATTCTAAGCTCCTCAGATAGTTCTTCCATTGCTACACTCAATCTAGTTGATGCGTTTGATGGACCACCTGCCACACTACCCATTCCTCAATCTTCTCCACTCCCTAAACCTCGTCGTTCCAATCGGGTAAGTGTTCCTCCTACTCATCTTCGTGATTATCACTGTTTCTCTATCCTTGCCACTCTCCATAAACCTCACAATTATCGTGAGGCTCGTACTGACCCTCTTTGGGAGCAAGCTATGTCTGATGAATTGAATGCTCTTGTCAAAACACACACTTGGGATTTGGTGGACTTGCTTCATGGTAAAGCTATAGTGGGATGCAAGTGGATTTATAAAATCAAGACTTGAGCAGATGGATCAGTTGAACGCTACAAGGCTCGACTTGTTGCTAAAGGGTTCACCCAGGAGTATGGGATTGACTATGAGAAGACTTTTGCTCCTATTGCTAGACTTACATCTGTCAGATCTTTATTGCAGTTGCTGCTATCTGGCATTGGGAACTTTTCAAATGGATGTAAAAAATGCCTTCCTTAATGTTGATCTTGCTGAAGAAGTTTACATGCAACCTCCACTTGGCTATAAGCATCCTCCACATAAAGTTTGTTGTCTTTGTCACGCACTTTATGGGCTCAAACAGGCTCCTCAAGCTTGGTTTGAGAAATTTCAGTCAATGGTTTCTCAACAAGGCTTTCTTTCTAGCCCATATGATTCTACACTTTTTCTTTGTGCTACTGGGGCAGGTACTATCCTTCTTATTCTCTATGTAGATGAATGATTATTACTGGTGATGATATTGTTGGTATTCGAGATTTTCAAACTTTTCTTAGTCAGATTTTGAGATGAAGGATTTGAGACATCTTAACTACTTCCTTGGCCTTGAAGTTACTTCAAATCAGGATGGATATTATCTCACTTAAGCAAAATATGCCTCTGATTTACTTTTCAAAGCTGGGTTGGCAGATGGCAAGACAGCCACTAGTCCACTTGAGTATAATACTAAGCTTCTAGCTACTGACAGTTCTCCACTTGCAGATGCAACTCTTTGTCGACAGTTAGTTGGCAGTCTCATTTATCTTACTGTCATTAGGCCTGACATTTCATATGCTATTCATCTGGTCAGTCAGTTTATGAGTGCACCTCGATCTACCCATTTTGCTGCGGTTCTTCAAATTCTATGCTACATTAAAGGTACTCTATTTCATGGTTTGCACTTCTCATCCTACTCCTCTTTGGAGCTACAGGCCTATTCTAATGCAGATTGGGCTGGTGATCCTACTGATCGTCACTCCACCACTAGTTATTGTTTCTTACTTGGTACTTCTTTGATTTCATGGCACAGTTCGTTGTTGCCCGTTCTAGCAACGAGGCTGAATATCACGCTCTTGCTGATACGACATCTGAACTTTTGTGGTTACACTGGCTTCTGAAAGATATGGGTGTTCCTCAATCAATAAGTTTTCCTTTTCACTGTGATAATCATTGTGCCATCCAGATTGCGCATAATGATGTGTTTCATGAACGTACTAAACATATTGAGATTGATTGTCACTTCATCCGCCATCATCTTCAGCAGGGTGTCCTCCAATTGCATTCAGTTTCTTCTGAAGATAATCTTATTGATATTTTTACGAAATCCCATCCACCTAGTCTACTTGGTGATCTTGTTTCCAAACTCCACTTGACTTCGCCACCAAGAGTTTGAGGGGGGATGTTAGTATATATATTAGTATCTTATAATATCCCTAGAATATTGTTAGTATATATATTAGTATCTTATAATATCCCTAGAATATATGATTATTCCTGTAATTAAGCTATAATTTCCTGTAATTATGCTAGGTTAGGATCTTTCTATATAGTATATTTCCTTATTAACTTTGGCCTTCTCCACTATATATAGATGCCTCATTTGTATACTTTTAGACACAAAAATATACAATCATATGATTTCTCAAAACTCTCTTTATTTCAACAGACTGAATGAAACTAAATCTTTATAAGACATTTTAATCATCTAAAACCTTTTCTTTGACATATATTTTGTGACTTTTTTATTTATATCTTGAAATTTGTTGATTTTTCCCCTCTTTCTATTTTATTGAGTAATAGAAATAATATTAATTTTGTGTTAATTCATTTTATTAATCAACCAAAATTGGTTTATATAATACAGCAGTCCCTAACTATAAGGGAAATTACATGGAATAATCCCATTGACTTCGGGATTACAAAACAAGAAATTAAATCAACAAAATAAGAAGAAACTAAATCAAGATATACTAGGAAAGCAAATACAAAGAGATATTGAAAGTCAATACGCCCCCTCAAGTTGGAGCATGGAGGTTTCGAATGCCCAACTTGCCAACCAAGAACTGAAATTGTTGCTTACCAAGAGCTTTAGTAAATAAATCAGCAACTTGATGGCGCGAAGGAATGAAACGAGTAGTTAACAATCCTCGTTGAATGCAATCTCTAACAAAGTGACAATCAATTTCAATGTGCTTTGTTCTTTCGTGATAAACTGGATTGTTAGCAATATGCATGGTAGCTTGATTATCACAGTACAAGTGAGTAGAAGAAGAAAGTGAGACAGTTAAGTCTGAAAGCAATTGCTGCAACCAAATTAACTCACATGCAGTAATGGCCATAGATCGATACTCCGCTTCTGCTGAGGATCTTGAAACAGTCGCTTGTTTCTTGCTTTTCCAAGAGATGGGAGAATGGCCAAGGAAGATGAAATACCCATTGAGAGATCGCCGAGTTAAAGGGCAACTTGCCCAATCCGAATCACAATAGGCTGAAAGTGATAAGGAACTTGTAGAAGAAAAGAAAATACCTTGACCTGGTGTTGATTTGAGATATCTCAAAACCCGCAAAGCAGCTTGCCAATGACCTTGGTGAGGTTGATTCATAAACTGAGAAAGAACATGAACTGAATAACAAATGTCAGGCCGAGTGATGGTCAAGTAAATCAAGCGTCCTACTAGACGACGATAGGAGCTTGGATCATGAAGAGGTGGACTGTCATCAAGTGCTAACTTGTGATTTTGTTCAATGGAAAATGGCAAGGTTTTGCACCAAGTAAACCTGCTTCCTGTAAAATGTCCAATGTGTATTTTCGTTGAGAAAGAACAATGCCTTCGGGAGAGTGAGCAACTTCAACACCAAGGAAGTATTTAAGAGTACCAAGATCTTTGATGGGAAACCAAGATTCTAAATACCGCTTGAATTGATTGAGATGCACATTGTCATTGGCTGCCATGACCACATCATCAACATAAACAAGAACCACAAGGAAAATTTTTCCTCGGCGGTATGTGAATAATGAGCTGTCAGCTTTGGATTGAGTGAATCCATATTGAAGAATAGCGGTGGAAAATTTTGCAAACCATTGCCGAGAGGCTTGTTTTAGCCCATACAAAGATTTCTGGAGTCGACATACCCGTGAATCATTATTGGATAAATAACCCGGTGGAGGTTTCATGTAGACTTCCTCCACAAGATCCCCATGGATAAAGGCATTATGAACATCTATCTGATGTAAAGTCCAACGTTTGATTGTTGCAACTGCTAGCAAGGTACGAACATTGGTGAGTTTAGCAGCAGGTGCAAACGTTTCAGTATAATCCAATCCCTCCACTTGAGTGTACCCTTTGGCTACAAGGCGTGCCTTGTATCGTTCTATGGTCCCATCAGACTTGTATTTAATTCGGTACACCCACTTGCATCCAACTGCTCTCTTGCCAGGAGGTAATTCCTCAAGGGTCCAAGTGTTGTTTTGTTCAAGTGCCTCTAACTCATTCTTCATTGCTTCTTGCCACCGAGTATCTTTAATTGCCTGTGTATAAGATGTTGGCTCATCATTGGTTGAGATGGCCGCAAGAAAACAACGATGTTGTGAAGAAAAATGTGAGTAGGAAAGATAATGAGATAAAGGGTAAGAAGTACCTGAGGAAACCGTATTGGCATGAGATTGGGATGTGTCTTTATTATTTCCTGGCAATTCAACAATGTAATCCTTGAAGTGTGCTGGCATCTTTCTTTGTCGGGTAGGATGAGTGATTGCAATGGGTACTAGATTAGGAAGGTCATGGGAAATTGTAGCTTGATCATTCCTATATTGAGATGTATTGGTTGTATTGTCATTATCTACAACCCTCTCATCATCTATGTTGTTTTGAGGAAGCTCATTGGTTGTATTATTCTCATCAATTCGGTCAGCCAGATCTATTTCACCATCCTTATTAACTCCCTGCTCATGATGATCTATAATGTCAGGTTCTATGATAGACACAGGTATAGGTGATAAGATGGAAGATTTTGTTGGGGAATAAGATTGAAACGGGAAGATGGTTTCATGGAACACGACATCTCTTGAGACAATAATTCTATGAGTTGTCAAATTGTAAACTCTATATCCTTTCTGACCATAAGGATATCCAATGAAAATACAAGGATTGGCTCGTTCACTAAATTTATCACTAGACCTTGGAATAACCGAAGCATAACAAAGACACCCAAAAGCTTTAAGATGTGAGTAATTTGGCTTCCGAGATAACAAGATTTCATAAGGACTTTTTCCATTTAAGAGTGGTGTGGGTGCATAATTAATCAAATAGGCTGCAGTAAGAACACACTCACCCCAAAATTTTATAGGTAATCCTCCTTGAAATCTTAAAGCTCGTGCAACTTCTAAGAGATGCCTATGTTTGCGCTCTACTACTCCGTTTTGTTGAGGGGTAGAAACACATGAAAATTGTTGAACAATCCCTTTTTCTTGACAAAATTGCTGAAATTTGTGAGCGGTAAACTCAGTCCCGTTATCACTTCTAATCTGCTTGACATGAGAATCAAATTGCTTGTGAACCATGGCAATAAATGAGACTAACAAATGATCAACTTCAGTTTTATTTCTCATTAAATAAACCCATGTAGTTCTACTAAAATCATCAACAATACTAAGGAAATAATGAGCACCAGACAAAGATGGATTTTTGTAAGGTCCCCAAACATCACAATGTATTAAATCAAAAGGTTTCTGAGTTTTAATAGAACTATTAGGAAAAGAATGTCGAACTTGTTTAGCACGATGACAAGTATCACAACAAAAATTCTTCATCTTGTGAAGATTTAAACCATCAATAGAACACATTCGATCAAAAGAAAGGTGACCAAGTCATTGGTGCCATAACTCAAAGCTTGTATCCTGAACCACATTTGCAGATGTAGCAGTCACAATGAGTGCCCTAAAATAATAAAGACTATCCTTAAGCTCACCCATGCCAATCAGCTTCCTCGTGGCTAGGTCCTGTAAGATACAAAAGGTAGGAAAGAAATGAGCAACACAGTTTAAGGCATTAGTTAATTTGCCTATGGAGATGAGATTACAAGAAAAAGAAGGTAGATACAAAACATTGCTTAATTTAATGTTAGGATTAATAGTGACTTCTCTATAGGATTTAACTGGGACAGAAGAACCATCTGGAATGGAAACAGGAAGGTTAAAACCGACTTGTGTTTTATTGTGTAAGATACTCTTCTGGCAAGTCATATGGTCAAAAGCACCTGAGTCCAAAATCCATTTAACACTACCATTGGAAAGAGAATTTGCCTTACCAGCAAAATTTGCAATTGGATTCAAGTTCTGTGTCTTGTCAAGATTCAACAAAGACATGAGTTGGGTATACTGTTCTTTGGTGAGGCCGCCGATTGGAGATCCAGTTGATTGTCCTGTCGTGTTCATGGTTTGTGTTTGATTTGCCATCTTTCCTCATGTCGATTTGGTTTTGTTCTTTTCCCACCAATCCGGGTAGCCATGTAATTCAAAACATGTCTCCTTTGTGTGTTTATTTTTCTTGCAATGTTCACAATACAGCTTTGATGTGTCTCGGTTACCATTGTTGCTTCGTGTCAAAGCCTTCAGGTTGTTTTTGGATGAAGCAAATGCAGCTGCTTCAACAATGGTTGCCCCTCTTGTCGTTGCAATTTGTTGTTGCTTTTCTTCTTGCGAAACAAGTGCATAAGATCGGGCTAGCGAAGGAAGTGGATCAGTGTTTAGGATTTGAGATCTCACCACATTATATTTTTCATTTAATCCCATCAAGAATTGATGAACCTTTTCTTTTTCTTTCTCAACAACAATTGCTTTGGCCGAACCGCAAGTGTAAGGCGGAATTTGAGAATAAGCGTTGTACTCATCCCAAAGTCCCTTAAGCTTTGTGTAATATGCAGCAATTGACATATCCTTCTGCTGCGTATTCACTATCTCAGTTCTTAGTTGATGCACTCGAGGTGCATTTCCTTGTGACAAACGTTCTTCAAGATCGACCCATATCTCCCTAGCTGTATAAAAAAAAACAACACTGTCATGAAGAGATGAGTCAAGAGAATTAAATATCCATGAGATAATCATGGAGTTGTTTTTGATCCATATTGCAAGATCTGCTGAATCTGATTCTGGTCGAAGCAAAGTTCCATCAACAAAGCCAAATTTGTTCTTGGCAAGTAATGCATTGGACATGGCTCTTCGCCATGTTGGATAGTTATTTTCTTTGAGAAGACATGAAACTAGCACGATTCCCGGATTGTCAGATGGGTGTAAGACATATGGGGATGATAAATCATTCATGGTTTGTTTGGTGTTTGCGGTGATTGATTGGGTTTTTGCAGAAGAATGTTGGCTAGAATCATCAGACATGATGAGGAGAGCGTGCCCTAGATGGCCTGCTCTGATACCATATCAATTTTGTGTTAATTAGTTTATTTTATTAATCAACCAAAATTGGTTTATATAATACAGCAGTCCCTGACTATAAGGGAAATTACATGGAATAATCCCATTGACTTCGGGATTACAGAACAAAAAATTAAATCAACAAAATAAGAGGAAACAAAATCGAGATATACTAGGAAAGAGATATGGAAAGTCAATACACAAGTTTGTGTACAGAGGCATTATATTAATTGTGATTAAAGTAAGGTATAAGTGCCTATAAGTAGAAAGGGGTACTTGTAAATTGTAAGGCATTTTTTAGACGTAATACCGTGAATAACAAAGAGGAGTTTCTCTGATTGTGTTACTTCTATTTTCCTTCAGATTCTCTCCAACCAAACACCAAATTTCCTCACTCAAATTTTATAAAAATATATATTTATCCCATTTATATGAGGTTTCGAGCTTGAGACTTTCGACTCTGATACAATGAGAGATTAGGAGTAAAATCGAAAAAAGAAATGTGAATTGTATCTAATTGCAGAGAAAAATGACATTTATTTTGTCTTACAAGCTGAAAAAAATGAATAACTGCACTTAATAAGCAAGCACAAATTGATGACTCGGCTGTTTTTAGCTAAACTACTACGCATCGTTTCCTTAAGCAATAACAATTCTTAACAAAACGTAGCGTATTGATTTTAGCTCTTAACAAACACGTTTTAGCAGCACTCTTCACAAATATTTTATGAAAGAATATGACTATAAATAACATCTCTAATAAGAAAAGACCATTCAATACAAATATTAAAACCCCAAGAAGTTCTTAATTAAAAGTATGTTTACAACCAAACAAGGCAGAAAAAGTATAGCTCCGACAACAGCTGTCGTGGCTCGCCAAGGAGTTCTTAAAAATATGCATTTCAAGTTTGCACAGATGCGGTTCCAACGATTGTCGTACTGCGCTCTAAGATGCTCATACAAGCCGGAGTAATGGGAACCACTTTATGGAATTTCTTGGCGAAATTTATTAAAGAAGTTCACTATTACAAGATTCTGGCCCACAAGATTTTTAATTATTCCCTCTTCAACAAGTATATCCACATCTTTTGCAGAAACTCATCAATTCCATGCAACTGCGTAAGTTTCTAATGGATAGTGACACTGCTCTAATGCCATCGTGTAAATTATTTTATCAACTTATGATTCTAGTGGTGTAACACTAGTCATGGTATAATTACTTCACTTTGAATATTGCATAATCATTCTTGTTTAAATTTCCAGTTTGATGACCTTGGGTTAAAAGTAACCACCTTCTATTATGTTGTTTATCTCCCATATCAGGTGAGCACCTTTGAGTCAGAGTGATCACAATGTATTTGACAGATTTATTTGGGTAACACGTGTTATGCTTCTAGAATGCATGAGCTGTTATATTCTCTTTTGAGATATTTGTGTGGTCCATAACACTTGTTAAATTCATATTCAATGAACTAGAAAATTTTATTCTCTTTGATAGGTGGCATATTGATATTGGAATAAACTTTTATAAAGATGAATTCAATAAAGTTATTCCTTGCCACATGTCCCCTTGCATTGGAGCCCAAGTTTCCTATATATTCATCTCCTCTAATGCAATTCTTTTTAAGCCTAATTATACCTCTGATATTACTCTGAAAATTCCTTGAGGATTCTTTTGTTTTGAATTAGGTTTCATATGCCTTAGGTAGGCTTACAAATACCTTGGTTACACTTTGTTTATTTGTTCATGGCTGGAATATGGGTTTCCATTGGTGATGCTTGATGAGATTTCAAGCTTTTGGAGCTGAAGTCGGTGTTGATCCTTGAAAGGAGCTCAAGGCTAACCAGGTCTTCTTGTGTACTAGTAAGAGCTTGAAAATACACATTTACTTAGTGGTTTATGGGGATTATTTGTAAGAAATTAGGCTTAGTTTGGTAAAGTTGCTTAATATTTTCATAATTATCTTTTATGAGATCACGGGCATGCTTGAGTGTTTTTCAGGTTATTAGTGCCAAATGTTATGCCCGGATGAACAATCATGTCAGCAACCGAATGAGTGATGAGTAGAAACAAACGGATTGAGAATCGGAGTTGAACCAAAGAAGTTATGGAGCTTTGAAGTAAAGAGGAGACTCTAGATTATGCTCCAATTTGAGCATGCCTTGGTGGTTTGCCAATAAATTGAGCTATAGACCTTAGATTAAGATGATTCTTTTACTTTTAGAAAGCTAATTCAAAGGGCTACATTTCTTATGCTTACCATTTCTCCAGATTCTATCGTTATCATGCTAAAAAATTTCCATCTCTAGAGTGCCAAGGAATGGGCGATATTTGAACTAAAAGAAGAAGAAGTTATCACTGTGTCGTAGTACACTTTGTCCAAAATCAACCATGCCACAGCACAGTGCTGGGGCATAGTCACGATAGTTAGGAATTTTTTTTTCGTTTTTTAATTAGGAAAATAGGGTTAAGAGTCCTAAACTAAATAGAATTAAGGAAAATAAAACCCTAACCCTTGTGGGATATAAATAGAAGTCTTTTAGCATTATTTTGGGAATTCTTTGGAGAGAATAAGAGAAGGAAAACCTGTAGAGAAGAAAAGTGTCAGAATTTCTGGAGCTTTGATTCATAATATAGGGAAGTTCTTCTTGTTTCTTTCTTACAAACTCGTGTTGCTTTGTTTTAATAAAGATGATTGTTTCTTTCATGTTTATTATGAACTAACTTTATTTTCCTAGGGCTAAGATGTAGCCCAATCTCTTGATTTTCTGTTGATTTATGTATGTTGATTTTCATTAAGATTTCTTCCTAAGTTTTATTATTATGGCTAATGCTTTTGATTCTTAAGGGCCCAAGAATTAAATGAACTAATGGACTAGGATGGGATTGAGAGATGATACTTAGTTGGTCTATGGTAATAAAACCATAGGTTGAGCGAACGCTAGAGATAGGTTACCGCAACTTATGAGAAACTCCATAGAGCGTAATGATCTCCAATTGCTTAAATCTGATTAGAGATAATTCGGGTTAGTAATTAGGGTTAATTTGATAATTATTCGAGAGAAAGTTATTAGAAATTTAGGGAGTTTGACCTGTAGGAAGAGCTTAATAAAATTAGCATAAGTGATCAATACATATGAATAAGAGTTGGTGTGAAATCTATGCCCTAGGTCTAGTCATCTTGCTTTAAACCCAAAGATTTATTTTAGTTATTTTCTTTTCAGTTTTCTTTTAATTTCATTTGTTAATTTAGTTTAGATTTTCCTTGATAAAAATTGTGATTAATCAAATAGTAAATAGATAGTAAATTTTGGTAATTGATAATAGTAATTCCCTTGGATTGAATATCCTTATTTGTACACTTTATTACTTGCACAATTTCATACGACACTTGCGAAAACCACAAGAAGTTTTTGGTGCCGTTGTCGGGGAATTGCTTTTATATTATCAATATCAATACAAGCTGTTTAGTTGCTAATTTGGTTTGTATTATATCTTTTTATCATTTTTTATTTTAGTGCGCTTTAATTTTTAATTCTATATTTTTAGTGTTAGACTGTACATAGGAGTTAGTTCAATCGCTGATACAGGAGTTCAAGTTGTTCAAAAAGCACTTAAGGACTACTCTAGTCCTACAATTGAAGGATGTTTCTAGCATTTTCCGGCCACCGATTCAAGCAAATACCTTTGAGATAAAGCCTGCCATCATTCAAATGATACAACATTCGATGCAATTTGGAGGTTTACCAAGTGACGATCCTAATTTGCATATTGCAAATTTTCTAGAGCTTTACAATACTTTCAAGCACAATGGGGTATCAACTGAGGCAATTAAGCTTAGGCTATTCCCATTTTCTCTAAAGGATAAAGCTAAGGCTTGGTTGATTTTACAACCTCCTGGAAGCATTACCATGTGGGATGAGTTGGTTCAAGCTTTCCTCGCGAAGTACTTCCCACCTATTAAGTCTGCCAAGATGAGAAGTGACATCACTAATTTTTTCCAGCAAGATATAGAGTCACTCTATGAAGCTTGGGAGGGGTATAAAGATCCCTTACAAAAGTGCCCTCACCATGGGTTGCCGATGTGGTTGCAAGTGCAGAACATTCTACAATGGGTTGCTTCCTAATACGCAAGTGATAGTTGATGCTGCAAGTGAGGGATCTTTGAACAATGAAACACTAAAGAAAGCTTATAAATTGATTGAGGTGATGGCTAGCAACAATTACTGAGACCTTTGGAAAGGAATGTTCCAAGGAGAGTAGCGGGAGTGCATGAAGTCAATGGCTACACCACATTGGCTGCTCAACTTTCAGTCATCCAAAAACAATTAGGTGTTACTCTCATAGTTAATGCTATTGAAACTCGTTCTCTAACATGTGAATTTTGTGCAAGAAATCATTTATCTAGAGATTGCCAAGTAGGAAGTCCGTTTGCTAAACCCGAACAAGTGCGTCATGTTAACAATTTCCAAAGAGGGCAAAGGAATCCATACTCATCCATACTCAAGCACATATACTCTAGCATGGCAAAATCATCCAAATTTCTTGTGGAGTAATAATAATAATCATAAGCCACATCTCAGTTTTCAAGCTCAAGAGACAAAAACAAATTTGGAGAACGTGTTTACAAAATTTATGGAGGAGTCAGGCAAGAGATTTGACATGAACGAAGCTCAACTCCAAAAATATGAAGTACTCTTGCAAAATCAATCTGTATCCATTAGAAACCTTGAAACTCAAATGGGGCAAATCCATAATATTTTATCTAAGAGAGTTCAAGGATCATTTCCAAGTGATACCGAGAAGAATCCAAAGAAGCAACTCAATGCCATCATGTTGAGAAGTAGCAAGGAGCTGAAAGAATCAAGAAAAGCTGAAGAAATTGAGGAAAAAGCTGAAGACATGAAATTGGACAGAACCAACAATGCCTTAGCACAATGCCTAGGCACAAAATCCAAAATGAAGAATGCCACAGCACAATGCCTAGGCCTAAAACCAGAACTTGAGAACAAAGCCCAAGATGTGAAGAAATATGAAGCCTTTCTTCCGTATCCTCATAAACTATAGAAATAGAGATTGGACAAGCAATTTGATAAGTTCATGGATATGTTTAGAAGCTTGCATATTAATATTCCTTTTGTAGACATGTTAGAGCAAATGCCAAAGTATGCGAAGTTTCTAAAGGATTTCCTCATGCATAAAAGGAAGTTTGAAGAACGCGAGAGAGTCATGCTCACTGAGGAATGTAGCGCATTGCTTCAAAAGAAGCTACCATTGAAATTAAGAGATCCAGGGAGTTTTAATATGCCTTGAACAATTGGTAGTTTTTATTTTTGATAAAGCTTTACGTGATTTAGGAGCTAGCATTAACTTGGTTTAGGAGAGGTGAAGCTGACCATGATTCATCTTCAATTGGCGGATAGATCCATAACATATCCTAGGTGAGTGGTGGAGGATGTCCTAATAAAAGTAGACAAATTTATCTTTCTGATAGATTTTGTAGTTCTTGATATGGAAGAAGACTGGAACATACCTTTAATATTAGGAAGGCCTTTTCTAGCTACTAGTAGGACTTTAATAAATGTACACTAAGGTAAACTAATCATAAGGGTGGAAGACGAACAAGTTGAGTTTAATGTTTTTAACACGATGAAATGTCCTTCTGAGTTAGATACTTGCTTTGAGATTGGCACCATTCATGACAAAGTAAGGGAAAACTTAGAAGTAAACTACCCTAGCTCACCCCTAGAAAATTGTTTAGTCAACTCTAGGACTATGGAGGCTAAATTTGACAGGGTAGATGAACAATGATTAAAGCCTTATGTGTATGGTGGATTGGAAGATAGAAGGGCTTGGATTTTCCTGGATGATTCGGATTGAAGGAGTCAAAAAGTCAAGCTTATGACTCTAACAAAGTGCTTCTTGGCAGGCAACCCGAGCTCTTTACATTAATTTTGATTTTTGTTTTGAATTTGTTGTGGTTTGTTCATGAGTCATTTTTATTTTTGCCGAGTTTGATTAACATTGACGTTGTGTTTGTTTCTCAGTTGATTTAAACAATGGAATGAAATGAGGGAGGTGATTGAATTGTCATGCGAATTTGCATGTCACTATTGAAAAAAGGGGTAAGTTTTCCTTTTCTCTTTTTCCTTTTATTTACATTTGTACACTGGGGACAATGAAGATATTAGGTTGGGGGTAAGGGAAGTCTCTTCCAAAACTTTTGAATTTATGGATTTATGAGGATTTTTTTTTTTTTTTTTAAATTGTGTTTTGTTTGGAATTTTGTTTAGTTCTTGGATTAATTTTGTATGTCAATGATATGACCATAATTGTGATACACATGTAACTTTGAGAAGACATTAACTTCTGCGTAGTGTAAGGATGTTAGTAAGTGTCAATTGCATCTAGTTTACGACTCTCTTGGGAATGGGTTTGATTGGTTGAATAATCTGAATACTTAGAAAAGTTTTATGTGCGATTCTTTATCAGCATTTAATTTTGAGATCCCAACAGACTCTAGAACTCATTTGATAACCACTTGAGGCGAAATCCTAGAATCTGCATTGCTTAGGATAAGATTTAGGTAATTTTCTTTGGAACAATTGAGCCTTTCAAGCCAACCTATATTATTTTATCCCTAGTTAACCCTTTGAACCTATTATATACACTAGGTCAGCCTTATTTTTTTTTTTTTAAACCTACTATATCTTACCTTGATGATGAAGCCTAAAACAATTTTTGACCCATCTTATTATGAGAGACATAGTTTGGTGTGACCTTAGAAAAAAAAGACATGAAAAGAAGTGTGGTGGAAGACAATAAATGTATCCTTTGGACCACAACCTGAGTATATGCAATGAGATAGGTTGGGGTTGTGAAAAAAAAATGATAGTAGAAGCAAGGTAGGGTAGATGATTGTTTTTATAAGTTACTATCTTCCTATGAAAAGAAACAAAAAAAAAAAAAAAAAAGTAGAAAAAGAAAAAGATCAAAAAATAGGAAGAAGTAGCTAGTGAGAAGAACATAGAATGAGGTTTGCAATATATGAGGATTGGTGCAAATGTTGGAAGGAAGAGTTCAATGAATGCGAAAGAGTATTGGGTGAATGAAAAGAAGCAAAGAGGAAATTGGTCATGGTCATATATTGTAAAATATTAAGTCTCTTACGCTTGCAAAACTCCTCTCCGTTCTTTCATAACCCATTACCTTAGCTTAAAAGTTATAACCGTAATAAAGACCTAATGATCCAAGGTAGTGCTTGGATTCCAAATTAGTGGAGAGTGCTTTTAAAAGTGAGCCTATGGAGTTTGCTTGTACAATTTTTATTGTTTCTTTTTATGAGAAAAACTCTTGAGAGATCAAATTTCTTTGCCTATGAATGTTATGCATAAAATCATCCGAGTTTTTGGATAAATGGTTTGTGGTTGATTATATGAGAGGGTCCATAACAAAAGCGTAATTGATATTTTCTTATTCTTTATATTTATGTGATGTTAATTATTCGATTTGTGCATGTAGACACAATTTTTGAGACAAATATTTGTATTGATCCTAACATTTTTGATTGAGTCTTTATTTTTGAGTCTAGGTTAGGTTAGGTTTGCATGTTTGTGGGTATCACAGCTGGAAACCCTCATGAGACTACAACTCATCCAACTAGGGCCGCCTAAGCGTTTAAAGGTTTGTTGCATACGCTAAATGCAACCGTGTCAATCTACGGAAGTGATTTAGGATAGTTAGATATTAGGTATAGGTTTCATTTTGTTTTTAATTTTCAAGACATGTTTTTATCACTTAGCTTGCTAGGGACTAGCAAGAAGCTAGTTGAGCGTTGTGATAAGAGCTTGAAAATACACATTTACTTAGTAGTTTATGGGGATTATTTGTGAGAAATTAGGCTTAATTTGGTAAAATTGCTTAATATTTTCATAATTTTCTTTTATGGGATCACGTGTGTTTGAGTGTTTTTCAGGTTATTAGTGCTAAATGTTATGCTAGGATGAAGAATATGTCGATATCGGAATGAGTGATGAGTAGAAACAAATGGATTGAGAATCGAAGAAGTTGTGGAGCTTTGAAGTAAATATGAGAATCTAGATTACGCTCTAGTTTGAGCATACCTTGGTGTTTTGGTTTAAAAATTGAGTTGTAGACCTCAGATTAAGACGATTGTTGACTGTTGGATAGCTTATTCAGAGGGCTACATTTCATATGTTTACCACTTCTCCAGATTCTATCGTTTTCGTGCTAAAAAATCACCATCTCTGGAGTGCTGAGGAATCAGATGAGATTTGAACTAAAGAAGAAGAAGTTATCACTGTGCCATAGTACACTTTGTCCAAAATTGACCACACCACAGCACAGTGCCAGACACAGTCATGACAGTTAGAAATTTTTCTTCCACTTTTTATTAGGAAAATAGGGTTAAGAGTCCTAAATAAAATAGAATTAAGGAAAATAGAACCATAACCCTTGTGAGATATAAATATAAGTCTTTTAGCATTATTTTGGGGATTCTTTGGAGAGAATAAGAGAAGGAAAACCTGTAGAGAAGAAAAGTGTCAGAATTTCTGGAGCTTTGATTCACAATATAGGGAAGTTCTTCTTATTTCTTTCTTACAAACTCGTGTTGCTTTGTTTTAATAAAGATGATTGTTTCTTTCATGTTAATTATGAACTAACTTTATTTTCCTAGGGCTAAGATGTAGCCCAATCTCTTGATTTTCTGTTGATTTATGTATGTTGATTTTTATTAAGATTTCTTCCTAAGTTTTATTATTATGCCTAACGCTTTTGATTCTTAAGGGCCCAAGAATTGAATGAACTAATGGACTAGGTTGGGATCGAGAGATGATACTTAGTTGGTCTACGGTAGTAAAACCATAGGTTGAGTAAACGCTAGAGATAGGATACCGCAACTTGTGAGGTTTTGGTAAATTCTATAAAGCGTAATGATCTCCAATTGCTTAAATCTGATTAGAGATAATTTGGGTTAGTAATTAGGGGTTACTTTCATAATTGTTCGAGAGAAAGTTATTGGAAATTTAGGGAGTTTGACCTATAGAAAGAGCTTAATAAAATTAGTATAAGTGATCAATAACATATGAATAAGAGTTGCTGTGAAATCTATGCCTTAGCTAGGTATAGTCATCTTGCTTTAAACCCAAAGATTTATTTTAGTTGTTTTCTTTTCAATTTTTTTTTTTTTAATTGTTAATTTAGTTTAGATTTTCCTTGATAAAAATTGTGATCAATCAAATAGTAAATAGATAGTAAATTTTGGTAATTGATAATAGTAATTCCCTTGGGTTCGATATCCAAATTCATACACTTTATTACTTGCACGATTTCATACATTTGCGAAAACCACAACATGAACGTGGAGCTTGCTATGGTAGTTCGAACTTCGACCAAAGGGTGGAGTTTGAAGCATTGTAAAATAGGGAGTGTTCTTGCAACTGATGCTTAACGTTGGCTTTGTAATTGAACTGTGAATATTTTCCATGGTTGATTGGCTTCATCTGGACTTGGTCCCGTGGATGTAAGCATATTGCCGAACCATGTAAAAACCTCTATGCTCTTTATTTTTTTTTCATGGTTGGTTATTTTGCAATGATGAAGAATGAACACTAAAATCAACTTAGCAACCCATTCCGCTTAGGTTTAATTCACTTGGTAAAGGAATTAAATCTTTCAATTGGTATCAAAGCTTGTTCTAGAAAGTTATTTCAGTTGATCCTTGCTTGTTGGTTGTGTTTTTATCGCATTTTAATCTCTATTTACGTTATGGTTATTTTTCACGTTTTTCTGCATTTTTCTTGCTACAAACCTAAGGTGACCACCCCGTGATGGATTTTTTGGTTGTGACCACCTCTGTCTCTCAGGTCACCACATAAGAACATTTTTTTCAAAAACCGTAAAATGTGGAAACCCAAGCTTAGTGTTAATTGTCTTGTTGCCCATACCTCTTTGCATGCCTCTGAAATTGATAGTGGTTGTTCTAGACACATAACAGGTAACTAATCTTTATTGGTTGAGCTTGAATGGTTGGAAAATGGTCATGTTATCTATAGAGATGGTCATCTTCATGACTTATTTGAGGATAAGGTCATTTCACTTGCACATGTAAACACAGAGTCTCAACTTTTGACTTATATACAAAGACCTTAGACTTTCAAACTTTTGTGAATTTGAGGAAGTCCGTTGTACTAACTCAACTTGAGTAGAGTTTTTCGTTTAAATAGTCATGGGAGCATATTTTCCTTGTTTTTTAAAATTACAAGTTATATGATCTGTGATGTTTCATAAAAAATTGATTCTCTCTTTAAAGTGTGTGTGGTGAGTGATGTGTCCACCTTGTTTTTCACCTCAAGAAATATAACGACTTTCTTTCATTTTTTTTAGTACTTAATGCATATTTCTTGTCACCATGTGAAAGAGCTACCTTGTTTGTAGTGTGAAAGTCATACTTGAGTAATTTTCTAGGATGTAGAGATCTACCATGTCGAGGGCTACCTACTTACAAGTGTGAAAGCTACACTTGGTTACCTTTTGAGAGTTATGCCCATTAATCTCTATGCAATGAAAAAGAAGCCAAAATGTTAAGATTAAGTTAAAAAGAAAAAGAATTATTCAAAAGAAAAAAGGCATGAGGGAAGGGGGAGTTGCTTTCAATTCAAAATTGACCAATGTGTCAAACTTACACCTTGAGGACACTACACACACATGATAAAGAATGCTTGCTTTTGTTGATCATATATGACTTAAAGAGTGATTACTTTAAGTTGTTGAATTTTCATTGGATGAGATACTCTTTAAGCATTTCTTTCAAAGGTTGAGAAATGAATTTTTTTGTGTCTTCTAATCAAATCAATATGACTTGTCTTTTTAAATCTTGTGAAAATTTTGATTAATCTCATGACCATGTTGTCTTTAATTTTAAATTTTAAGTGTTTATAGTCTACTGCCTTTGTGTCTTTGTCACCACCTTGGGTATGCATGTGATAACCTGCTTGTTTCACGGTGCTAACATGAGTTTTGACAGCCAACACTCACTGATTTGTGGATTTGAATTGTGAAAATGATCCTTATATGCTCACACTAACACTGGTGTCACCACCTGATGGATGAGTTGTTTGAATTTTTTCAATTTTGTGTGGTCGTAAGGGTTGAGAAACTATGAACAAAGAGAGGGAGTGAAAGCTGAATCTTTTTCTTGTTGGTTGTTACTTCTAATGTGATCACTCTAAGCAAAAGTGGTCATAAATCTTGCTGGCTCTAAGCTCACACAGATTGGATGAATTCATCACTGGAGATAAAGTGTGTCCTACAATGTTCTTGATTGATAAAGTTGAAGAATTGGGAGAAATGGTAAAGAAACCAAACCCTACCTATTTTAATTGGAAAAAAATTGATCAATTTTAGTTGGTTGGCTCTTTTCAACCATTTCAGAATTTATCTTTAGACATGTAGCTAATTATGGAACAGCGTATGAGATTTGGAATGTTTTAGAATTACACTTTCAATCTGTTTCTAAAGCTAGAACACTACACTTAAGAAATTTGCTGTAGACAACTAAGAAGGATGCATGCAGTAGTAGTGAATTTGTGTTAAAAATGAAAGAATTGGGGGAGAACTGAATGCTAGTGGTGTAAGCCTAAGTGATGAGGAACTCTTGCTATATATTCTAGATGGATTGGGACCCGAATATGAAGCGGTAGTAGCCAATCTTATATCTAGTAGTAGTACTATCCCACTACAAGAGGCTCAGTTTTTGTTGCACAAACATGAGATGAGGTTGAGAGACAACATAGTCACTATAATAATCTGCACGATCAACTTGCTTCAGCTTTATGGTCTCTAAATAAACTATAAATCAAGGTTATAGTGATGTAGTACATTTCCATAGAACAAAGTAGTAACTAGGCTAGATGTTAATGTTGCTATGGATCCTTCGGCAAGTTACTTGGTAGCTCAACCTATTAGAAAGGTAGTGAACTCAAGAAGTCCCAGATCAGTTTTTCCCTTTCCCTATCAATCATAGTTTCTTACATCCAATGAATCTCCTAACTCATTTGCTCATAATCCTCATGGAATGTTCTTGTTTAATCCTTATATGATGCGTAGTCGAGCTAGAGGGAGAGGTCAATTAGGCCTAAACTGATTTGCCAAGTTTCTGGCAAAGGAGGACACTTTGTAGTGAACTGTTACCATAGATTTGACCAAGGTTTTCAAGGTTTTAATTTTTCTCCCCAAGGGTCCACTTTAGTAGCTACACCACAAACACTTAATTCTGGTTAGATTAATGAGATAGCTCAAGATATGTTAGTAGCAAAAATGATATCAGGATAGCCTCTACAACAACCACCTAACTCCAGTGGTTTTGGTTCAAATGGTGGAAATCAGCAGTTTGTCTTGAATCCACACCAAAATCAGTATGATAATGCTTGTTTTCAATTGTCTAACGCAAGCAGTTCTGGTTCCAGTGGTGGTAATAAACAATTTGTCTTCAATTCACCTCCACATTAGTATGGTTATGCTTCTTATAACAGTGGTTCAAATTCAAATGGTGGGAATCAACAATTTGCCTTCAATTCACATTACAATCAATGTGGTCAAGTTGGTATGTCTCTAGGCAACACAACTGGAGAAGGAACTCAATTATCTTCAAACTTTCTTGTTGCTATGTCACAAACAATTTTTGATCAAACATGGTATGTGGATTCAAGGGCCATAAACCACATCACTAGTGATGCCAACAATTTGATAGTCAAGACAAACTATCTAGGAGGATCAACTGTACGTTCAAGTTGGAAATGGACAGAATATTCCTATTACACATATCGATGAGTTATTGTTATCTTTAAATTGCTCATTTATTATTGCATCTTAAGAATATGTTGTGCATACCTCATATTGTTAAGAATCTTTTAAGTATCTCTCAAATGACTAGGAATAATGGAGTTATAGTTGAATTTTATTCTGACAAATGTCTTGTTAAGGATAAATTCACCAAGGAGATACTACCACGAGGATCCTTGAAAGATGGTCTCTATCCGCTTCAAACTTCATTTCCTATTGTGAATTCTCCTACGTTTGCCTTTGAAATAAACCGTTGCATGCCAACTGTCAAGTTGTTGTGTCTATCAATAATAATGCTGAGTGTGTTAGTGAGTTTGACAATAACAATAAGTTGTAGTCTATTTTTCACAACACTAGTCAAGTAAGTGAGAAAAGGTGTGACTCAAATGTAACCAGTAGCAGCAGTATTAAGTCTGGTGGTCTTGCGAATTTGTGGCATGTAAGGCTAGGGTATCCACAAAAGAAAACATTGCAGGTTGTAATGAATAAGCTCCATGTAAATGACTCTGTTGCTAATAAACTTTCTGCGAAGCTTGTCAATTTGGCAAGATGCATCAAGCTTCCTTCCCTTTATCTGATTTTCAAACTCATTGTGCTCTTGAATTAGTGTATTCTGATTGTGGGGTCCCACACCAATATGTTCTTTTGAGGGCTTTAAATACTACATGTTGTTTGTAGATGATTATAGCCATTATATATGGATTTGCCCTCTCAAAGCAAAATCTGAAGCACCCAAAATCTTCACTCAATTTCATAGTTTTGTTGACAAACAATTAGGTACTCAACTAAAATTGTTTACAAACTAATTGGGGACGTGAGTTTAGACCTTTTACTAAGTATCTACAAATGCATGGAATAGTATTTAGACATCCATGCCCTTATATACACCAACAAAATGGGAGAATGGCAAGAAGGCATAGAATCATTATAGAATTTGGCTTAACTTTGTTAGCACATGTTGGTATGCCACTTTGTTTATGGTGGCAAGCTTTCACAATAGTAACTTATCTAATAAATAGACTACCTTCAGCTCCTCTTGCAAATATGTCTTTATTTTAGAAATTGCTTAAATAGGAACCACTTTACAATAAGCTAAACGTCTTTGGATGTTGCCGCTATCCCTTTATTTGACCATATCAGAAGCATAAATTTTCTTATCACATTGAAAAATGTGTCTTTCTAGGGTATAGTAATGTCGCAAAGGTTACAAGTGCCTTTCTCCATCAGGAAAAATTTACATTGTTAGACGAGCGAAGTTCAATGAGACTGCTTTTCCATTTAAAGAAGAATGTTTTTGGTTTAAAGATGTTGATGTTGCAGGTCCAAGCTCAGAAGCAAACTTAGGAAGTGTCAATACTTCATGGAATATGGCTCATTGTTTTAATCCAGAAAATGTTGATGATGTACTGAATTTTGGACAGAATCAACATGAATCTTCTGCTTGTTATAGAAAATGTGACTCTAATGTTATGATTGGAAATCCAAGAGGAAATACGAGACCTATTTCTGGTGTTGATATTGCTCATAATAGGTTAAAGTTGGAAAAATTCAACATGAATCTCAAGATCAATCTCCTGATTGTGTTATGGTTGAAAATGCTAGATAAGTTCTACATGATTCTCAGCCTATCTCTGACTATTTTAGAAGCTCTAGATTTGATTGTGTTATGGTTGAAAATACTAGACAAGTTCAGCATGATTCTCAGCAAGTTATGGTTGAAAATGCTAGACCGGTTCAACATGATCCTCAAACTATCTCTAACTGTTTTGGAAGCTCTGGATATGATAATATGGACTTTGGTGTTGTTAAGCCTGATACTCCTTCTTGTTCAGGGTTGTGAATTACAATGTAGATAAAGATGCTCTACATATGCAACCTAATATTCTACATAGGGAGACTAGAGAAGAAGACAATCTACAAGCTGCTCTAGTCACTCACCAAACTAATGATTGTTCTAGCATACATTTAGAGGCAGTCTTACCTATCTCACCACTTAGATCAACAACTAATCAGCATCCTATGATTACTAGGTCAAAGAGTTCACGTATGACTCCTGCAGGACATGCTTTCTTAACAACTCAGACCATTCTAAATGAGCCAACATCTGTCTCTAAAGCACTAAGCATACCAAAATGGAAAGAAGCAATGGAAGAGGAGTATAAAGCACTTTTAAGAAATGAAACCTAGACTTTAGTTCCTTATACATCAGGAATGAATATCATAGGGTCTAAGTGGGAGTTAAGTCCAGGTTAGTTGTTCCAGCAAACCCTAGGACTTGATTATTTCGACACGTTTTCACCTACGATCAAGCCAGCCACCATCAGAATTATTTTGTCACTTGTTGTACATAACCAATGGGATATTCAGTAGATTGATATTAATAACGTTTTCCACAATGGTGAGTTGACTGAATCAGTCTTCATGATGTAGCCTGAAGGTTTTGCTGATTCATAGATTTCTCATCATATTTTTCAGCTTAACAAAGCCTTGTATGGGCTAAAGCAAGCCCCCAGAGCATGGTTTGACAAGATGAAGACCTCCCTGATTGAGTGGGGTTTTACAAGTTCCATTTCAGACACTAGCTTGTTTTACTTCAAAAAAGGAACTCAAATCGTCTACCTACTAGTGTATGTAGATGATATTGTCATTACTGATACGGATTCTTCATTGATTACTCAGATTGTGTAGGATTTAAACAAGAAATCTACCTTAAAAAAAACTCTTGGTGCTTTGAATTATTTTCTTGGTTTTGAAGTAAGGAGAACCGATTCAGGTTTACTACTTACTTTATCCAAGTATGCTCATGATTTGTTAGTCAAAGTTGGAATGGCAGATTGTAAACCATGTAATACCCCAATGGCAACAAGTACTAAACTAGGCAAGGAAGATAGTGTTTTGTTTGATCAACCAACCCTATATAGAAGTACTGTGGGGGGTTCGCAGTATCTAACTCACTCAAGACTTGACTTAGCCTTTGCTGTTAATAAACTAATTCAGTTTTTACAATACCCCACCGCTGCTCACTAGATAGCCTACAAAAGGGTCCTGAGGTATATAAATGGAACAAGTCATCATGGTTTAGTCTTGTACAGAAATTAGAATTTCCTTTTAGAAGGGTATGCAGACACTGACTGGGCAAGTGATACAAGTGACAGAAGGTCAACATCTGGACATAGTATTTTTCTAGGTGGAAACCTAGTGCAATGGAGCTCTCGGAAGCAAAAAGCTGTAGCTTTGTCTTCAACTGAAGCAAAGTACAGAGCTTTGAGTCAGGTAGCCATAGAACTAATACGGATTTAGAATATTTTTAAAGAACTTGGAATACAAATTAATAAAACTCTTGTGCTCTAGTGTGATAATATGAGCGCGAGAGCTCTTTCTTCCAATCCTTTTTTTCATGCTAGAGCGAAATATATCAAGATTGATGTTCATTATGTAAGGGAGTTAGAGCTGAGAAGAAATTGTGTGGCCAATATGTGGATCTAAGTATCAGATTGCTAATGCTCTTATAAAGGCTCTTCATGTAAAACGTTTTGAAGAGGAAAACTAAATGTGGTCTTGTCACTGGAAGACCTGAATCAAATATCTGTGTAGTCACAATTGGACAGTAGTTTGGCTTACTGGGTGATGATTAAGAAGAATGAAGATTCAGAAGTAGTTTGGCTTATGGGGTGATGATTGAGAAGAATAAAGATGAAGAATGAAGATTCATAAGTAATTTGGCTTACAAGGTGATGTTGAGAAGAGTGAAGATGAAGAATGAAGATTCATAAGTAGTTTGGCTTACGCGGTGATGTTGAGAAGAATGAAAGGTTCAGAAGTGGTTTGACTTGAGGGAAGATATTGGTTATAGAAGAATTACTGTTCAGAAGTTTTGTCTTACACTGTTCAAGCATGTAATGGATGCTTAAGGACCTTGATATGTAGCGTTTTATACTGGAATGTTAAAACGTTGCGTTCTGTAATCAACGGCTACCTTTATATTAGCCGCCTTGCCATGTTCTTTTTTCAATTAAGAAAAAATAACAGATTATGTTATCCAGAGACTTCTTACTCGATTTTTTTCTGCATACATTTTTCTTGCCTCTTTTCCTTTGCATCTTTCTTTTCTTTCTTCGATACCTAAATCCCTTCATACAAGAACCTATGTAGACGACATACCAGATTCTCCCCTGTCTACGTAATCCGGAAGGAAGATCCATGTAGGTTTCCTCATGAAGATCCTCACGAAGGAATGCATTGTGAATGTTCATTTGATGAAGAGTCTAGTCACGGGTGGTAGAAATGGACAAGAAAGCCCGAACAATAACGTGCTTGGCCTCTAGGAAAAAGTATCATGGTTGTTAGAGTAGGTGCCCTAGAGCCAATCAATTATTGTAGAATTGACTATTGGTAATAATGTTTATATATCAATAAAAGGCATATTCTTCTATATCATGTAAATCATAATTGTGTGTATTGATATATGTCCATAGGATGGTAGAACCGTGATGAGGGTATCAAGTATTTCAAATCTTGATAGTGAGAACCCTATAATCACATATGGTGGCCATTCTAGAAACGTCCGTAGCCCCAGTATTATTCTTTCCAATGACATAGATAATATAGTAAGGCTATCACAGTGTTGAATAACTCTGTCGAAAGACAGTGACTGATCTCACTTGTCAATGTTATTTGCCGATGACCTAGTGCAACACATGGGTGCTTGCTGTAGGCAAGTTCACTAGACAGACCCACCAAAGGATTCCATATGGATGGTAACCCCAATGTCTATGGAACAAATCCTCTAATGAATGGTGGTGCATCTGATCCTTAGACTTGAGATCACCGAAGCGCCTTGTGCACCAATTGGTGTAGTTTGACACTAGCCTAATGCAGTTCTATTCAGAGCTATCAATACGATAGTGATTGGGTGCATCAATGAGTGTATCAAGACTATGGTGGATCAACAAAGGATTCATCACTTCCGGGTATAGGACAAGTTATCTCAATGCGCAATTCAGTAAATGGAAATGACACCAAATCTGTGGTCATAGTGGGATTGAGTTGTTGCTCAATCCAATTTATTAATACGGTCATTGGTCTAGTAACTGAATACAAAGCTATCGAGAATAACTGAGGTTGATACTATTTATATACCTCAGCCTCGATGAGATAACAAATGATGAAATGATTTGATTGCACAGTAGCCATCTCGTTGATAGGTAGCTATTTCGCTAAATCTGAATCTATCGGGTTGCCATGATGCCTTGCTCTGGGCCAACCTTGGTCTGTGAGTAGTGAGACAATTAATTGGTGTTAATCGCAATACTACTCACTACCGATATGATAAGAAGTCTACGAGTCACACACTTAGAAGATAATTTAAGAATCAATTTGTGGAAGGGGTATTTTCATCTTTTTTGGTAATCTCACAGTGCAATTAAATTTGTTGAGGTTGTCGCCTATATTTAATTTTAATAATAAAATTAAAATTAGTGAGATTATATTTAAATATATGTGCGCATATATTTAAATGGATTATTATTGTTAATTAAATGTTAATATATTTTTATATATATTAATTTATTTTAATTATAGTAATAATTAATTAAATTTAAAATACCAATTAAAGGGTGTTTGGTTGTAAGGGTCAATTAGGGTTGGAGCCCATGGCTATTCCTTATTGGAATAGGGTTTTAATTATTGCACTATGTAAGTGCAACTTAAAATTAAAACCAAAAGAACATTATTCAATTAAAAACCCTAGCCACACTTTAACTCTCTCTTCTCACGTCTCGACTCATTGATTGAAGAGAAATATTTTTCTCTTCTTGATTCTTTGAAATTCTTGGATTCTTGAAGCCATCAAGTGGATCTAGCAAATCCCTTAATGGTTCTATGGACAACATGAGTGCGATTCTACTTTGAATCAGAGGCGAAATCAAATCAGAGACATTTGAAGGAGCCTCCAAACGTACGTAAGTATTCCAACCTCAAATCAAAAGAGCCTCCAATGCTGGTATGAAGTTTTATATCCTTTGATTTGGTTAATTTAAAATAATGTAAATCGGTCATAAAGATCTTGGTTAAGGTTTGCGGATCTAATTAAAAAAATTTAATTTCCGTTGCGTTTTATAGATCCATTAACCTACAGTAATAATCAAACCCTTCTCGTTGAGTGAAGCCTTTGGCAACAAGATGAGCTTTGTACCGTTCTATTGAACCATCAGCACGGTGCTTGATCTTGTAAACCTATTTGCAGCCAATAGGTTTCCTATGAGGAGGACAAGAAACAAGATCCCAGGTATGATTCTGAGAGAGAGCATTGAGTTCATCGACCATGGCCTGATGCCAGTGTGCATGAGATACAGCTTCAGAATAGTACAAGAGCTCTTGCTTGGCAGAAATTTGACTAACACAGATCCTATGGGTAAGAGAAAGTATGTCACAACTAACATAAGTAGAAGTGGGATAAAGAGTACCTATGGTGGTGGGAATAGTATGACAAATATAATCTAGAAGGACGAGTGGTCTAGGTGGACTGTCTCTAAGTTGGAATAGGATCCACAAGAGGACTACCCAAAGGTGAAGATGGATAGCTAGCTGGTTCTTCTGGAGGAGAATGATTACAGGTATTTGTCAGGCCTTCTATAGTAGGGGGCTCTGGTACAAGATCTGTCATAAAGGATCTCATAGCTAGTATGGGCTGCATCATGTAATAAGGCCTTTAGGGAGAAGTGGCCAAGGGATTGTCCAAAAAGGATGAGGACGACTGAAAGTCACGGCCAGAAGGAGCACTATCCGGAAAGGGAAATGAGTCTTCATGAAAGACCACATCCCGAGAGACTAAAATTTTTGCTGAGGTGGGATCATAAAGGTGATACCCTTTTTGATGCATTGGATAGCCCATAAATATGCAGCGGGTAGCCCGAGGAGAGAATTTGTCATGCCCCCCCAAATTAGTCGAGTAACATAAACAGCCAAAAACTCGAAGGTAATCAATAAGTGGGTTCTGAATCTGGTGCTACCAGTGTTTTGGCTAGGTCCATTATTGGCTAAAGGAGTATGGTTTGGGAAGAAAACAACTAATCCTATTGCCTTGTTTTGTAGGTTCAGGAAAACAACGGCTTAGAGAGGATTTTGGCAGAAGCAAAAGCGCTCTGATACCATGTTAGAGTTTAAGAATGAAGAGAGGCAAAAGGGGTAGTATGCTGCTAAAGAATGCCAATAAAGAGAGAAGACAAGAAAAATAGAAATAAGAGAATATTTTTTGTATTTCATGCACGTTGTATAATGTGTATATTAGCCAATTTATACTATGGCTGTAAATACAATAAAGGAATGAAATAATACAATATAGGAAATACAATAAAGTCTTTAATTACAGAATATCACAACAATTAATCAAATTAATACCAAATCAATAATACTTGATTCCAGAAATATTATCTTTAGCATTCCATATTTCATCAAATACAAACCCCTAATGGTGATAATTTTCATAAATCCATATGTGAGAACAAAATTTTAAATTAGCTTCTATATAAGATTTTGGATTTATGAATCTATATGTGAGAAGAAAATATGTGAAAATTTAGTTATTTTCTATCTTCTTTTTGTTTGCTTGTTTTATCATGTTTTATTTAATTTCTTTGTAATTGATAACACACTATATGTGTTACAAAAAATAAATTAGTTACACTGATCAAATGTTACTAATATTTAAAACTCTTAGTAATTGGGGTTGTCATAACACACTCACTAATGTTACTGTTTACTTTTGATAACACTTATTACATGTTTTCGAATAACAATTTTTGTTGTATTATAATCGAATTAAAAGCAGAGCCTTAATGAGATCAGATAGTTAAAATTTACATAAGAGAGACAATATAATATATATGATAAACCCATATCACTAAATGCAAATTACATTGTAATTGTAAAAATACAAATGCACAAATATTAAAACACACTGAGCTAAATATGGTCGTATAACAAGAATGCAATAAAACTCACAACTGCTCCGAGGATTTTAAAAATGTTTCTGAAAACCGTAGCTTGCAACCTTGCCCTGATACGTTTCCAACGACTGTCGTAGAGCGGTCTTAGATCCTTTAAAACCCCAGCGTAACAGTAATCACTTTTTGGTATTTGATGGCAAAGTTTATTAAACATTTCAATTATTACATCACTGTCGCCCACAGAATTTTTAATAATTCCCTTCTCAATAAGCAGATCCACATCACATGCGGAGTAGATAAGTGAATTCAGTATTTTAATATAACTACATATGTAAGCTTCCGATGGATAATGACACTGCTCCAAGGCCATCATATTTCGAATCAAACTTTCTGTGTCGTCTTTTATTTCAATGCGTGGGATTTGGAGTGTAAGCATTGGAAAGATCATCGGTCTGTCTCTTCTTGTTAAGTTTATTTCAACCAAACATTTAGTCAAAAGACGCCTAAGATTCACTCCTAAATCTTGCAACTTGACTGCATTAGGTAAGTCTTCCATGATGGCTCTTTCTGAATTCACTATTGAATAAATTTCCACTTCAAAATGTCCTGGGTCCAATAGTGGCTCACTTTCCTCCTTAACTTGTGGATCGTCCGCGATGGTTGTTGGCTGAATTTCCACTTGAGCTTGTAATTCTTCCGTGATAGTGGGATGGATTTCCTCTTGAGCTTGTAAATATTCGGTGATGGTGGGATGGGTTTCCTCTAGAGATTGTAAATCTTCCGTGATGGTGGAATGGATGTTCACTTGAGATTGAAAATCTTCCGTGATGGTTATGAGTTTAATTTCCGCTTCAGCACGCAAATCTTCAGTGACGGTTGTTCGATCAATCTCCTCTTCAGAATGTAATGTCATTGTGTGGTTTTCTTCTTCAGCAAGTAAATCTTCCCTGATGTCTATTGAATGAAAGTTCTCTTGAGTCTGTAAACCTTGCGTGATGGCTCCATTTGTTTTGGTTGTCGGCTGAGTTTCCACTAAAGCAAGTCTATACAAATCGGTGAAGTGTTTTATCTCTCTTCTGTTTTGGGAGCAATGGAGGTGAAAAAAGGTACAAGAAAGTGCACGGAAGGGAGGAAATAACTCTCCATCTCGGTCACTGGTGGAGGCTTCGTTTGGGTTAATGGTGGAGACTGATCCATTTGAGTTTCTGGTGGAGGCTGTTGTTGAAGTCGTGTAGGATCCGACGGAGGCTACATCTTGGGTGGTGGAGGCAAAGACCGAGTTATATAATTCCTCAAGCACAAAATATGGAAGTTGATTTTCAAGTAATAGTAAGTCCCGTCTTATAGCTAATAGTCGTAACTTATTTAGCAAAAAATCAACTTCATTGTTACGATATCTCAAGAAGAGCTCGATGATGAACACAGCATCGGTTAAAATCATTTCCACAAACTCATCACTCGGTAACTCTAAGGGTTCTGCAAAATAACGGCAGATTTCTTGTTTTCGGTTTTCCACAAAGATCTTGAGTTTCTCCCATTTATCCCAACCAAATCGTTGAATAAATTTCTTTTTATACCTTCTTTTCTCCTTATCCATGCCAACTAAATTTTCTTTCCCACGATGAAAGGGACCAACTGAAATTAATTGAGGAGTGTAAGCTTCCTCATTTATTTTCCGAAGATTTTCAGGGACCCTGGAAATGCAACACTCAGGTGCAGGCTCAAAGAATTCCTTCTTTTCAATTAGCGATTCCCCTCTAATAGAAGTATTAGCCGCCGTATTTATTTCCATCACCAGGTTAATTACAACCTGATATCATAATCATAAGTTAACGTATAATCAATTACAAAAAGATGAAAAATATTTACATAGAACAATTTTACCACATCATCTGTTGACATGGTGAAATTGTAAAATACCATGATGACATATAGAGTTAGTATTTATAATCATCCGTGATAGTGGTGGTTATTGATAAATCATACAAAGTAGTTATTGATCAATTATTATTAATAGACAGATGAAAAAGAATATTTGACATATATGGCAACACATTATAGCAAATAATATCTCATATTAATAAATGATACTAATCCCCGAGTATTCAAGGTTTGTAACACTCGGAAGAATCTTAAAAAGTATGCATTTAATTAAATTTATTATAAACCAAAACATGATAATATTATCTTTATATTATACATGTAAGCTGCCATGACAATTAAATGTGTTCTAAAATTTCTTGAAACAACCCGGAATACTAGAATTCTCCAAACAGACCAGCACAAACCAAGACAGTTTCAAGTTTGATAAAACCTTGAATCCAAAACAAACAATTTTTTCTTCATCATCACTGAAACCGAGAACACAAGTAAAAAAACCCTGGGCTTCACGATTTAAACTGAGAAAGTTTTCTTTATCATGCTAAATACACAAACTTCTCTTCATCATCAAAAAAATAACCTTCAAAATCAACAAGAAAAGAGAAAGAAAGAGGCAGCCGGCAGCCAGCCATTTTTTTGGCTCTGTTAAGAGGAAAAAAGAGAGAGGGAAAAGAGAAAAGAAAAGAGAGGGAAGAGAGAGGAAGAAAGAAAAGAGAAAGAGAGAGGCTGCTCGGCTGCCGACGGTTGAAAAGAGAGAGAAGAGAAAGAGAGGCGGCCGGCAGTATAAAAAAGAAGAAGAAAGAGAAAAAAAAAAAAAAAAAAAAAACATTTTTTTTTTTTTTAATTAGAAAGACCATAGCGTTGTTGACTTCAGTTTACTTTTGTTAACATCGTCTTAACGTCAAGGTTATTTAGTACTTTTCAAAACTCTTGGTTCTCCAAACTTTAACCTAGATTTCTCACTTAAACGCAATTTCAGCGTTTAAAAACTACTTTGTAACTCGTTTCAACTCTTCAAATCGATCATTAAGCAAAGTAAGAGGAAATGGAGCCTCTCGAAGGGCAAGATCTAGAGGATGCAAATATTAACACAAAAAACATAAAAATAGTAAAGCAAAGTAAGTAATTAAGAACCTGAATATTATGTCCCAGAAGAAATAAGCTGAGAAATGGAGCTTATCCTCCTCCGTATGCCGAACAGAATAAAGAAGAGTTAAGAACCTGAATTGAGGTATGAAATACAAGATTATTTTCACCTATATATAAAATTCTCAATAACACATTATGTAAAGATGAACACCCACAATATTATGATCATCTCCTCTGAGATTTTTTAATAATATAAAACCTAAAGAAATCAAATGGGCGATTAGAAAAANGACCTGGCGATCAAGGAGGTTTGCTTCTGTTGATACAAAATTCGCACCAATTAGAGTGATCCGATTGACCTTGATCGAATCGGAACCAATATGTGCGTAATTAAAGATAACCAGCAATGTATGAATACAAAATGCAGTAAAATAAATAACACGAGAATTTCAAAGTGGTTCGGCAAGTTTGAATCTTGAGCCTACGTCCACTATTTTTGTATTTGCTGTGAGAGCTTACAATAGTATGATATGTGCCACTTTACACGCACCAGACCAGTCCATGAAGTGTAGTGGCAAGATGGAAGACTTGGTCTAAACGTGGGTGCTATTCTTTAGTATTGCTGAGTCTGTTACGTGGGTGCTATTCTTTAGCATTTAGTTGATTGTTGAGTCTGTTACGTGGGTGCTATTCTTTAGTATTGTTGAGTCTGTTATGTGGGTGCCATTCTTTAGCATTGTTGTTATTTTCCCTACTAGTTGTATGGCTATATATAGCCTGAATGAGTCAATAAAGTTATGCAGTTTATTCTCAAACAATTCCTTCCTTCTTCTATTCCTTTCTTATTCTAAATTCCTTCGTATCAGTGGTATCAGAGCGCGGTTTCGACCATGGATACTCGAGGAAAAACGAATGCAGAATTCCGCAACGAAGTCAACGAAACATTAGCATGGCATGAATCAAGCTTCGATCAGGTGAAGGCTGCCTTACACGCGGTGTTAACTGAGCTTCAAGCTCTTCGAACCTCACGTACCTCAAACACTAGCTCTTCCGAAACCAACTCATTAGCACGTGAAGAATCTTCACATCTACATACTTCTTGTCTTAATCCCATCAATGACCACCATCGCCAACACCTCAAATTGTCCTTTCCTAAGTTTAATGGAGATGACCCCACATGCTGGATTTAGAAGGCAGAACAATACTTTGATTTCAAAAATGTGGGACCAGACCAACAAGTTCAGTTGGCCTCCTTCCATTTAGAAGGCATCAGTCTACAATGGCATAGATGGTTGACGAAATTTCGTGGACCACTCACATGGGATGAATTTACCACTGCTGTACAACTTCGATTTGGTCCAACCGACTATGACGACCCATCGGAAGCTCTGACTCGCCTCAAACAAACCACAACCGTGGCCGCTTATCAAGAAGCTTTTGAAAGACTCTCCCATCGAGTTGACGGTCTACCCGAAAATTTTCTAATTGGTTATTTTATTGTAGGACTTCGAGATGAAATTTGCATCGACGTAAAAATCAAACAACCCAGAACCTTGGCAGATACGATAGGAGTGGCTCGACTAATTGAGGAACAAAATCAGCTGCAAAGGAAACCAGTCCAGCAAATTCGTTTCCAACTAGCCTTAGTGACACCAAGAGCGTCATCCAACCCAACAGCTGGTGTACTAGGACCTCCACCAACCCAGTGCATAAACCAAAGTTCCAATACTTAACCAGCAACCTTCCGCCGATCACCAATCAAGAGGCATGAGAACGTCGAGAGAAAGGGTTATGCTATTACTGTGGCAAGAAGTTCATTCCAGGCCATCGTTGCGAACGACCACAATTGTTTATGATTAAGGATTCACCCCATACGGGCATCGAGGATGATGACGGTGATCAACTAGAACCTGAACCTCATGAAGCTCTACCTGAAATTTCTTTTATGCAATTACAGGTACCGAACACCCACAAACCATAAGTGTCCTTGGCAAGTTGAAAAACAAGCATGTAACAGTGCTAATTGATGGTGCTAATTGACGGTGGCAACACTCACAACTTCATTGATCAGGCTATAGTCTCTAAGTTCGGGTTACCAGTAATCCAGGATAAGAAATTCCAAGTCATGGTTGCCAACCAAGAGAAGATAGAATAGAATGTGTTGGACAATGTCGGGCGCTCACCCTCACCATTCAAGGACTTCCTGTCACCACCGACTACTACATTCTTCCTATCGCAGCATGCCAGTTGGTATTGGGAGTGCAATGGCTTGCAACTCTCGGACCCATCAAGACTGACTACAAGCAACTCACCATGAACTTCCAATATGGCAGGAACTTCCCATACATTCCAGGGATTGGAACGAACTGGCATTGAAGCCTTAATTGACAAAGAATTCAATGGATTACAAGGCACTGGGCTATTTTTTCAAATAATTCCTTCCAACAACGGCAGCCAACCAACTTTCTACCCACCTATGATGGGCCACCTCCTAGAAAAATTCTCTCACGTATTTGAAACACCTACCAGCTTACCTCCACGGCGGTCACATGATCATCACATTCCATTGCAACCGACCGTGGGACCAAGCTCGATACCCTTATTTCCAAAAAACTGAGATAGAGAAAATGGTAAAAGAGCTTTTGCAATCTGGTTTGATACGGCCAAGCCACAGCCCGTTCTCATCCCCAGTTCTGTTGGTAAAGAAAACGTATGGCGCTTGGTGATTTTGTGTAGATTACCAAGCTCTAAACAACATCACAGTTAAAGATAAGTATCCAATTCCTATCATCGATAAACTATTAGATGAGCTCCACGGTGCCAAATTTTACTCCAAATTGGATTTACGGTCTGGATATCATCAAATCCGCGTGCACGAAGACGACATTCCTAAAACCGCATTCCGGACACATGAAGGGCATTACGAGTTTATTGTGATGTCATTTGGTCTCACTAACGCTCCAGCAACCTTCCAAAGTCTCATGAATGATATCTTCCGTCCCTATCTCCAGCAATTTATTTTGGTTTTCTTTGATGACATTCTAGTGTATTCGAAATCATGGGAAAACCATCTCACACATTTGCAAATTGTTCTACAGATTTTATCAACTAACAGTTTATTTGCAAAAGAGTCGAAATTTTGATTCGGAGTTTTACAAGTCGACTACTTGGGTCACGTCATTTCAGAGCAAGGTGTATCGGTTGATCCAACCAAAATACAAGCTGTCATTGAGTGGCCAACACCAACAACAACAGAAGGGGTCCGTGGGTTCCTCGGTTTAGCAGGATACTACAGGAAATTTATCCGTCATTTCGGATGTATAGCAGCTCCTCTGACCCGTCTCTTGAGCAAGGATGGATTTCAATGGACTGAGGCAGCAGAGATGGCCTTCAAACAATTAAAAGAGGCATTGACATCACCACCAGTCTTACGCCTTCCTGATTTTACTCAACGATTTGTAATTGAATGCGATGCTAGCGGAATCAGACTCAATGCAATTCTTATCCAACAAAATCAACCAGTGGCGTATTTTAGCAAAGCATTGAAAGGCTCGGCCTTGGCATTGTCTACCTACGAGAAAGAAATGTTGGTTATCGTCAAAGCAATCAAGAAATGGCGTCCATACTTGCTGGGAAAACCATTTACCGTCTGCACTGACCAAAAAAGTCTCAAGTACCTGTTGGAGCAACGAATTACTACACCAGCACAAACACGATGGCTGCCAAATATGATTACGAAATTGAGTATAAACGTGGGCCTGAAAATCAAGGTGCAAATTTTGTCACGTGTAGTTGAATTCCAATCTTTATCCATTTCTCAACCATGTGCAGATTGGTGGCCAATGCTTCAAAAGGAAGTCCAACAGGACTCACTTTATACAGACTTATTACAGAAAAACCCCTCTCAAGCCACCCACAAGCTGCTCCAATGTGATGGCATGTGGTTCAAAAGAGACAAAGTCTATTTGAGCCCCACCTCACCCTTGCTTCCAAAGATAATGGCCGACTGCCATTCGTCACCCATAGGTGGGCACTTTGGGTTCCATAAAACTCTCTCCCGTATCAAACATAATTTCTTTTGGTCTAATATGCGCCAGACGATGAAGGATTTTTTGCAACAATGTGATTCTTATAAATAGTCTACGGTAACATGCAAAAAGTGTTACCCTAGGCAATTCGTAGCATTTATAAGGATGCTATGACAGCCCATGTTACAAAAAAGTAGACATTGGTAACATTTTTTGCATGTTACTAATCATTTTAGTAACTATCATAAAATGTTGTTGTTAAGTATATTGTAGCACTTATTCGTAGTTACGAATGGTTTTTGGTAACACTGCATAAATGTTATAAATAAATTTACTGTAACATTCTTAACCTGTTACAGTTTAATTTTCTGTAACATTATGAAAATGTTATAAATAAGTTTTCTATAACATTTTTAACCTGTTATAGTTTAGTTTTCTGTAACATTCTCAAAATGCTATAAATAAGTTTTATGTAACATTCTTAACCTGTTACAGTTTAGTTTTCTATAACATCTCAAAATGCTATAAATAAGTTTTTGTAACATTCTTAACCTGTTACAGTTTAGTTTTCTGTAACATTGTTAAAATGCTACAAAAGAGTTTTTAATAACATGTTAAAAGTGCTATCAAAGTATCATTCATTGCATTTAGTAAATGTTACAAAATTATTTTCCATAACATTTTGAAAGTGTTATCAATGTGTCTGTTATAGCATATATAAAACTGTTACAGTTGTTATTTAAATAATACAAATTAAAAACAATGATATACTAATTTTCCAAAGAACATTTCATTGATGGTGAACCTTCATATACAAAAAGTTTGCATATATGCCTAATAAATAGACAGCCAATTAACATACTTTACATCCATAAAATCTAATATGCTTCATATATCATATCACATTTTGTAACATATAAACCTTCATATACAAAAAGTTTTATATATGCCTAACAAATATGCACCTATCATTTTTACAAATTAACTATGAGCAATAGTTAATACCTTCCAATCATTCAAAAAATTCTAACAACAAAAACCATCATACATACCATCTTCCATTCCAAATTGTGCTTTACCAAAAAAGTACTCATGCATTTTCACAACATACAAAGCCATTAATACAAAAAATCTTCAATTCCCATGTATATTCTCAAAGATGATAACACATATATATTGTAAATTCAAAAAAAGATTAAGACAAAAACACCCCAAATATTTAATGCAAAAGAAAGAGGAAAAGAACATGTTTAAATCTTCAACTTCACAATCACTAGTTCTAAAAAATGGCACCATGCAAGTTTAAAAGAACATGTTTAAATATTCAATTTCACAATCACTAGTGCAAAAATTCCAACTGCAATTTTACAGTTTGCAAACTGTAGTCTGCAATTTTGCATACTGCAGTCTGTAAAATTACAGACTATAGTTTGCAAAATGCCGACTGCAAAATTGCAATCTGCAGTTTGCAAACTACAAATTGTAGTTTGCACACCATCAAAATTCTTTCTTCATAGTCTTTCTTCACTCAATTAAATGACAAAGAATACATTATTATGTTATAGTGCAAAACCTTTAAAGTTTTACAAAGATAGTAGAGTTACCTACTTAGATATATTTCATGTCATGCTACACAATTTAACTAAAAATTAAAAACTTCTGAAGATAGATCAAACTCTATACATAAACCGTGTGTTCATACAATTAAAACATTGAATACATATATACCTCAACATGAGAAAAATTAAATACTAAGATAATGCATACCTCACCGACAGCTACACTAATGACATGAAGAGTATAACCTTGCCCAGAATTTCCTGCATCCAATAATTTAAAAGAGCAATAGTAAGTTTCTAAGTTATACCTCAACCTCAATAGGAAATAATGAAGCCCAAATCGTATTTGAACTATACAGCATATAAACAAAATACATCATTTTACATGGGCAAAGTAATGATATTGCAATACTATAATGTAGAGTAAAAGAAAAAAAAACACAAAACAAAATATTCTCGGAAGTGAAACAATAAGTATTTGATCATATGATTAGTCAAGCATTAATAAGAGGGAACTTGAATTATTTTCTCCTAGTAAATGAAGAAAAAGAGAAAAGAAGTCTCACTTGCAACATAAACCAACTTCACAGGTTACTAGACTCAAAACAAAAATGTATTAGGTACCTAAAGTGGAAAAGAAGTTACCAAAAATTGTTTTTGAAAAGGTAGGACAACTTTGTCAGAAGGCCAAACAACTGTACTCCCAACAACATCTTCAACAAAAACCATTTCGGATACAGACCTTCATAAAAACGCATTAGGGACCTTGGTTATATCAATCCAAATTCTCATAGCATTAGGTCCAATAGGAACATGATGACCAAGTGCTTTTGGATCATCTGATGAGAAACGTCCTTCAGCTACTACTTCAGTAGACCCACTCCAATCAAGCAACTTGCATTTAGTTTTGTGGGGGATTGTTTTCACAATCTACAACACCAAATGGATACAATAAAACAATTTCCATTCTCAAATGAAATGACTAAGGGAAAACGTATACATTTATTGACACATAAACATCTTGATATAAAAATAATATAACCGATACATTTTTGGATTCTTCAACTGTTTGTCTTTGACCCTGTATAGTTCATGTTAGAATATGAGAAAAAATACAAAGTATAATTATGAAATTAAAGAAAAGTTTTTAGTGATACTAGCTTGATTTTGATTCAAAGCTAGGTTGAGCAAGTCCTTCATATGGTTCTTTTCCATTTTCATCTCCGCCTGCTGTTGTGCCATTTGAGCTATAAGGTTGTCCCTTTGAGCTATTATGGACAATTGTGTAAGAGTTACACCTTTTCCAAGTCCCTTTACATGTCCACCTTTATCAGGACGTAATACCTTTGTTATAGCAACTTCTCTCAAGTTTGTAGGAGTTGGCAAACTTGAATGATTACCCATTTGTTGTAACTTTTCCTATAAATGCAAATAACACAACATCAAGATTTTTGTAATTATATAATACCATATATATAACAAAGTACTTACAATTGCTTCTGCAGTCTTGGTGTTGATTGGCTCACCATTCTTTTTCTTGTGAGCTTCAATTCACACCTCAACTTTGGACACGACCCGCTCCCCAATTTTCTTTTTCTATCAAAAAATTAAAATAATCATAAATGTTTATACTATTTTTCAATTTAAAACTACAATCACATAACAAAGAATGAGACATTACTATATCCTCAGTCATGCGAGCATAACCCCTTCAACCACCTATGTAGGAAGTTTGTTTTTTCCTCCTATTTTTCATTTCTTCACTTTTACCCTAAAATGACCATATACAATTACATCAACAATACACATATGCATATATAATATAATGACCATATATGTGCAATGTTATAATTACCTTAAACTTTGCCCCTAATTTTTCTTCCACAAACTTTTTCCATTCACTAATACTCTTAATGTTATCAGGTTTGAGGGCCATTCTTTCCTCTTCATTTTTGGTCATCTTAATGTTACTCACCAGCCTAGACTTTGAAGTTCTCCAAAGAGCACCCATCTCCTTTAACACATAGTGTTTCTGCCATTCCTGATCCAACTTATAACTTGCCTGAGAGATATAAGTAAATTATTAACCTAGTTAGTAAATACGGGTACGGCAAAAAAACAGTACGAGAATTTTACGGGTATAATACGGCAAACGGTGAAAAATACGTTTATAAAAATTCGGCCATAAAATTCAGATACGGGAAAAATACGGTACGGGTATATACGGGTTTAATACGGTGCATTATTAATAATAAGTTTTGAAAAATACGGCAATATCAATCTTAGTTTTAACACTTTTATGGACTATCTGGTTAAAATCAATATGGCATTTCAAATGCAAAGTATTTAATTAACTAATAACACAAATACTCAATATATAACTGATATTCAAATTATAGTCTCCAAACTCAAACACAATATTTATCTAAGATTCAACTATAGTGTCAAATCAAACACATAAGTCATAACAAAATCAAAATTCGTTGAGATGCGCGTAAACTAGTTTGGACTCTAAATTAGTTTACACGTATCTCAACTAATTTTTCGAGACCATAAAGTTAACGGTTAGATAAATCTTCAGTGATTATCCTTTATTAGTAGTCGTAGAGATTCGAACTCAGAACTTTTGAGTAATATACTCAAATTCCATTTTATATTATTAAGAACAATAACCCAAGATTTTAATTTAAAAAAACGTATATTTATTTTGTTAATAAATAAATATTGTTAATTGACATCAGTCAATAATATTGAAAATGGTAAATTTTTATTTTTAAATGGAACAGTGAAGTCATGTGGACATGCGGTAATAGTTTTATTTTTAATTTGATAATCAATAATTTGATTAAAAGTAGAACAGTAAAAAGTGAAAGAGAATCAACAGCAATCTAGATTTGTTTTTATAGTCTTTTTTCTTCTAAATTCTAAAAGACACCAAACGACACTGTTTCTTTGACAAAGACTCAGTTTCTCGAATCTTCCGTGGCTTTATATTCTCATTTCTCATATCATCAACGTGTTATCATCATTTCTTTATTTTAATCTCTCCAATTCCAACCCATCCATCCTCCACCTTCCTTCTTCCTTCTCCCATCCATTCACTCTTTTCTTTTTCTTTCTTGCGTTTTTTTATAGCTCTGTTGTGACTCAAACACTCATGGGTTGGTTTTGTTTTTTTGTCTTTCTCAGTAAAGAGAGTTTCTTTTTTTCTCTTTTCATTTTTCTTTTTTTTTTTTACTGGTTTGGATTTGTTATTGAATGTGGGGGTCTGTGTTTTGACACAGGAAGTTTGATTTGGGTCATTGATTTTTGTTTTACAATCATAGATCTGTTACTGGTTTGGATCAATTTTTTTTTTTTTTTTTTTTTGTTTTTTTTCAATAATTCGCGAATAATTCGTGAATAATTCGCGAATTATACGGATATTCCAAAATTCCGAATAATTCGTGAATAATTCGCGATTATACGGATATTCCAATAATTCGCGAATAATTCGGCAGCCATTGTCAAAATACGTATATACGTGTTTTATACTGAATTATACGGTTAGCTGTATAATTCCGTAAACGCTATTTACTAACTAGGATTATACAACAACCAAATATATATATAATATATAAACATGGAGATTCATACACACATGAACACATTTCCATAATTTCTCTCTCATGTCAGAAGGAAGCTTTCTCCATCAGGAATGTAAAAGGTATATATATATTATATAACATGGATATTCATAAATAACATGAACACATTTCCATAATTTCTCTCTCATGTCAGAAGGAAGCTTTCTCCAATCAGGAATGTAAAAGGTACAATTTCTCTCCCAAAAGGTCCCAAGAATGAAGATAGCTTAACAGATTCTTCATCAATAGGTGACCTTTGTCATTGAACTTGATCTCAATCCGATTATCATCATTCAAGCAATGGTATTCATTAGTTGGATCTCTTTTTTCTTAGGCACGGTAGTGGAATCCATAAGTACTTATCTTTGTCTCAATACCTGCTAAACAAATCAAAGAAAGTTAATTATTAAGAATCTAAAATAACATTTAATACAATTAATTATTAATAAATGCCAAACCCCCATTCCTATAACAAGGCGCAACTACAATTACACGATATACAATATGTAAATGAATAGATACTAGCTTCAATCCACAAATAAAAAGTATAAATGTATACATAAAAAATTGTAGTTTCGTTTAACTTAAATTTACAAAAGTACATAAATCAACTAAATACCTTCACAATCCTCTCTCACGTAACAACTTCCTCACTATCATCATAAATGCTCATATGCGTGTTGTAACATATTCCGTCTACTAGTCAAATCCTCATCCTCATTAAACATTTCCAACTCATAGTAACCTCTCGGTGGTGCCTTCACACAAACGTACACTAGGTGAATCGATTTCTCTAGAGTAAAACACTTGTTTCGCTTGAGATTCTAGGATAAATGGCTCCCTTACATACTGATTCTGACTTTGGTACAAATTGACAAGTGTAAACCTCTTCAAACTTAACTCATGTCAGCATTCGCCCAATGCAACTTGAATATTGGAAGCTGAAATTGATGTACTCCAATAAGATAATTTCTTTTATCACCCCATAATATGCAACTACATCAACAACTTGTGAAGATCTTTTACACTTGCTCGACATATTGTGTTTGCCTCAATTGAAACACACTATTTTTGTGTTGATTTGTCAATATCCTTTTGTGAACCTTTGTCCATTTATATCATAACCATTATAACTCATGGCATGATTCCTTGGACCATTTGCAAGACCTTAGTGTTTCTCCATCCTCACATAGGAGGAGGAAGAAACCTATACAAACATTTTAAAGAGGTGTTATATTATTTATGGATGACTTACAAACTATTTAGAAATCGTTCAAAGTATAATACCTTTTCTTTCAACCTGTTGCAAAATTTTTGCATGGTCTTTTGGAGTAAGTTGTGTTTTCTCTCAAGATTCTTGTTGGATTGCTTTAACTCTTCCAATGCATCCTACATGAAACCAAGTAGTACAAAGTCTATACAATGTAATGTTATCTAAATTGGAATCTAGAGATAATACTTACTGTAGAAATGGTTCGGTCACTGTGTGTTAAATAACACATAAGATGTGCACGCTCTAACACTTCATCACTTATGACATTGACTTTCCTCCCAAGATTGGATGACCTTCTAGAATTCCGTCAGAAAGAAATCTTGATTACGAGCATTTTGATCATTTCCTCCAAAATCATATTTAAAATACCACTCCAGAAGTATAAGTTTCATCAACAAGATAACATTCTGCAATACAACCTTTAGGTCGTGCACATTTTTAACATATCCTTTGAGAATCTTCATATACCTAAATAAAAATATATCACATTAAATTAATGTCTTTAAATAATAGACAAATTTAAACAGAGATGGGTTTAACGATTGATCACCTCCAAACGGATACATCCATCGATATTGAATGGGTCGCCTAGTCGTGCTTCTCTTCCTAATGAATTAAAAGGTGGATCATGATATCAAAGAATGACAGGGGAAAGAATCTCAAACATACATATGGTTTCAACAACTTCATCTTTCAGTGCAACCACACTTCTCTATCAATAACTCGTTGGCATATATTTATTAAAAAATGCACATAATCGCATAATTGTCATTCTTGGTCCCTTGGGTAACAACCCTCTTAATGCTACCACCAATATTGTTGTATTAGAACATGACAATCATGCGATTTAAGACTGTATTCTTGCATTCTTCAATTGATACAAATTCCCATGTTTGAGCTATACCCTTCAGGTAACTTAGATTAAATAATCTCTTACAAAAATTTCTTTCTCTGTCTTTGAATCGTTTGTGGAGCCGCTGGAAGGTATGTTCTACGCCCATGATCTTTTGGATGCAACTCATGACGATTCTCATTTCTTCTTCTAGTCTTTTCGAGCATTGATTCTGTCTTTTGTTTTCCACTATGTCCAATAATGTGCCAATGATACTCTCACAAATGTTTTTCAATGTGCATAGCGTAATGGCAACTCCTAAAAATAAATTTGCAAAAAGTTATAAGCAATACAAAAATCATAAAAATTGGATACACACATAATAAAAATTCTACAAAACCAATAGGATGTACCTTCCAATATGGTAACTCGAAAAAGATAGATTTTTTTTTCCATAATGGAGTAGCTTCGCAATCTCTCTTCCTTTTCTCTAGAACTCTTCCCAATCTTCTCAAAATCCTTAGAGCAGACAAAATTTTTGCCCATTCATGATCATAGGCTTCTTCCCTTTTCTCCTTTCCATCAAACCAAGCCTTTTTTTTTTTTTTTTTTTCAAATGGATGAGTAGGTGATAAAAATCTCCTATGACCCATATAAGAATTCCTACTAAACTTTAACCATGAGCATTTGTCTGTCATTGACACATGGACATGTTACTTTCCCTTGTTGTACATCCAGAAAGATTTCCATAGGCTGGAAAATCATTTATGGTCCACATCAAAATAGCCCTTAATTAAAACAAGAATTAGTGTACGAATCATAACATTTACACCATTATTCCAAATTCTGTAGATCTTCTATCAGAGGCTGTAAATAACATCAATGTCCTACCCTGTTTAGGTCTGGATTAAAAAAGTCAACATAATTTTCTTTCTTCATGCATAACCAAGGGCAAATTGTATGTAACAGCATTACAGCCAACACTATAAGTTGTGCTCATGTTTGAAAAAGGATTAAAGCCATCAACAGCCAAGCCAATTCTAAGATTTCTAGGATCTTCTGCAAAAGCAGGCCATTTATAATTAACACAATCCCATGTTACCAGAATCCCTGGTGGACACATTTGGCCATCTTCACTTTTGTGTTTGAAATGCCACAGTAATTCCTCCGCCATTTTGGGTGACTTGAACATCTTTCTAAACCTTGGTATTATAGGAAAGTATCTCAAAACTTTAGCCGGGACACCTTCCTAATTTTCTTCTTTCTTTCATCTACCTTCCATCTCGAACAGCCATACTTTGGACAACTTTGCAAGTATTTTTATTTCTTTCCTAAACAAGCAACAATCATTCGCACAAGCATGAATTTTGTCATACCCCAAATCAAACTCCTTAATAAATTTTCTCACAGAGTAGACTAATTTGAGAATCACATTATGCTTCTGTAACATGTCTCCAAGTATCTCTAAAAGGCCATCAAAACTGTTGTTAGTCCAACCATTCGTAACTTTGTGTTTATATAAAGCTACAATGGCGGACATTTTTGTATACTTGGCACAACCAGGATATAAAGGAGTTTCAGCATCTTCCAATGATTGCATAAAATCATTGTCTCTTCTCTCTTCTGATGTTGATGCATAATGATTGGCTCCCATAAATGCACTAGTAATTAAGTTAAAAGCATCTGAACTCTTTACTTGAGTAACAATTTCTGTAATATCTTCTATTTCACCATGATGGAACCAAATTGTATATGTAGGATCCATTCCTCGTATAATCAGATGCCAATAAACAACGTCTATACCATGATGAGTTAAGTTGCGACAATCTTTACAAGGGTATAAAATCTTTGCTTCATAGCCTGCATTCTTTTCAGCCATCCTGACAAAGTCCCATGCATCTTGAATGTATGCATCCGTAGCTCTATCAAAAGAGGAAAAAAAAAAAATCTAAAACCTTGTTAAGGAAAATCATTATTACTTCATACACATATGTTAGTGTGTCTTTTAATCTCTTTCTTACCTCACCCAATCCTTATTCATCATTATCATTACTTAATCTACACAATTATTAAAAGTCAAACAATACATGAATAATTATATGTAAACATGGTAAGAACATTATGAAAACAACAAAACATGAGTTGAATGTAACCAACATAATATGCAAATTCCATTGAACAACACAATAATACTTTCTCTTCGAATACTTAATGGTTGTAGCTTATTAACTCCAATCCTTCTTGTCGCAATAATCTTTAATTCCCTCTTGATGTGGGACAAATTTCGATCTGCACAAATTGAAACACTATTACAATTTGACAAGTACAATAAATTCATATTCAAATATGCACATGCAAACTATTTGAGACTTCGCTTTTCGCAAACTGCAGTCTGTAATTTTTGTAAACTGTAGTCTGTATTTTTGCAAGCTATAGTTTGCAAACTACAGTCTGCATTTTTGCAAGCTGTAGTCAATAAATACGATATCTAAATTCAAACATCTAAATTTATGATCTAGAAGTCCTATGATATCTTTATTCTATATTAAAAAAAAAAAAAAAAAAAAACTCTCTTCCTGACAACAGACCTAAATAGCAGCCTGATAGAAAAGCTCTACTCCCACAGCGCTCGCAATAACCATTAATATAAACTGCAAATTTGAATTACATTTATATCAATTCTTTTTGGTTCTATGAGAGATAGACAATATTAACAAGTATAAACATTATGAAACTAAAGAAGATATACCTGCCAAGGTGACATTCCATAAAAGAAACTCTGAAGCTCCTCATCCTCCACATCTCTAATGGCATGAGCATGAGGTGATAGTTTCACGACTTCATCCTGCAAACATATAAGTTTGATCAATAATTTGAAAACTTATAGCAAAGAAAACCCTTTCTCTGAAATCTGAACCCTCAAAAAATGTTGAGCAAGCTCCATTTAAAATATAAGCAAACAGAAACTCAGCAAACCAAGTCAAGCTTTTTCATCATTTAAAATAAAAAATAAAATACAACTACTCAAATTTTTTTCAATTTTCTAGAATTTTATTGCAAACAAACAGCCATAAACCAACCATCCAAAAAAATTAAAAAGGAAAAGAAAATTTCTCTTTACCCAATCGTGATCATCAGTCTCCTTAGCACACTTGATTTCTGAATCAATAACCCATAGCAGAGACTCATCAAAACTAGGCTTTTTAGTCACAACATCTGAAGAGAAGTGAAGTTGAGGCACAAAAGGGCTCAAAGTTTATAGTATGCATTTTTGTAAGCTGCAGTCTGAACTCTTAATTTTCTTCACTTTCCCTCAATCATCTCAACAAGCAAAATATAAGCAAACATAAATCACCAAACCAAACCAAGCTTTTTCATCATTTAAAATAAAAAAATAAAATACAACCACTCAAATTTCTTTCAATTTTCTAGGATTTTATTGCAAACAAACAGCTATAAATCGACCACCCAAAAAAATAAAAAAGTAAAAGAAAATTTCCCATTCCCCGATCGTGATCATTAGTCTCCTTGGCACACTTGATTTCTGAATCAATAACCCATAGCAGTAACTCATCAAAACTAGGCTTGTTAGTCACAACATCTGAAGAGAAGTGAAGTTGAGGCACAAAAGGGCTCAAAGTTTGCAAGCTGTAGTTTGCAAACTATAGTCTGCATTTTTGCGAGCTACAGTCTGAACCCTTAATTTTCTTCACTTTCCCTCAATCATCTCAACAAGCAAAATATAAGCAAATAGAAACTCAGCAAACGAAACTAAGCTTTTTCATCATTTAAAATAAAAAATAAAATACAACTACTCAAATTTCTTTCAATTTTCCAGGATTTTATTGCAAACAAACAGCCATAAACCAACCACCCAAAAAAATAAAAAAGGAAAAGAAAATTTCTCATTAACCTATCATGATCATCAATCTCCTTAGCACACTTGATTTCTGAATCAATAACCCGTAGCAGAGACTCATCAGAACTAGTCTTTTTAGTCACAACATTTGAAGAGAAGTGAGGTTGAGGCACAAAAGTGCTCAAAGTTTGCAAGCTGCAGTTTGTGTACCTTGATGAACAACATACTCACTATCAAATAACCAAAAAATGTAAGCAAACAACTGACAAGATTAAAAAAACAAAGAAAACGATTCACCTGAACCGTAGCTTCACTGATTTGCCTCTTAAAGGATGAGGGCTTCAATTTAAGATTCAATAGGTTATGGGTATTGGAGATTTTAAGCTAAAAATTCGATGAAACCAATGATTTTCACTAGATTTTTCTGAATGAAGATGATTAAGTGTAGGGTATTTTGTTTGAGTAAGTAGGTTGAAAGAGTTGAAAATGCTCTAAGTGTAGGGTGGCTTCTTTGAGATAACGAAAAATTGTTATAGAGGGAAGTTTGTATCTGAAATTTTAGTGAAGAAGTAAAATTGTAAAAGTGGCATGAAGAAGATGAATGAATGAGGTATTAGGTATTTTTTTTTGGGGGGGGTGGGGGAATTTTGTTTGGCGGGTATACAAGTTTTTTTCCGGTTAAAGTTTAAGAAAATGGTAATACTTTTAAGTGTTATTATATTTTGATTTAGTAACACTTTTAACTGTTACCATATTTTAATTTAGTAGAATTAATATTATTTCAATACACGCAAATTGTCTATGGGCCAGGAGGCACTGGCCCTTGCACCCCTACCTATTGACCGGGCAACGAGACTCTCGAATGTGTGACCCTTTATTGTTGAAGTGGTGGACAACTCCAATGCTTGAGAGATGAAACGACATCAAAAAGTGACAAAATCACACCGAGAATTAAGGTGAAGAGTCAAGACGGTGAAATGGCTTTTTTAGGCGAGATTTCGAGTCCACCAAGCTTAGGGAAGATGGATCTGACCTTAAGGAGTATGGATCAGCCCCTAGGATGTCTAGAAGTTGCCAAAAAACTAAGAAATCAAAGTCATTGAGAAGATGAATGGTCACAGATAGAGGAAGCTTAATGGTCATTGGAATCAAATGAGGTCTTACGTGATGACGATCGGCTGTTGGAGAAGGAAAATGGTCATCGAAGGTGGAAGTTGGACGGTCTCCGAAAAATGGATGAAGATGGGTCGACGTTTTTGGCTCTGCATAACCTTCCATCTTCCTTTTATACTATTTGTAAAAACATTTTAGTTTGGTCCCTACATGAATGAGATGTAACAAAGTAAAGCCTAAATAGTAAATTTGACCCCTAAACAATAAAAATGAGACAAAATCAACCTCATTTCATATTGGCGGGAATAATATTTTGTTTTCCGGTAAATAATTGGGTTTATGGTAACACTTATAAAATGTTATTGTATTTTGATTATATGATAACATTATAAAAAAAGTTACTATATTATTAGGTCTATTGTAACACTCTAAAAATGCTACTGTAGATATATTTTCCATAACATTTAAGAAAAAGAGTTACCGTTGATATAAAATGTGTTACAAAAAGTTAAAGTGTTACATATAAAAATTGTTATCGTAACATTTTTAACATCAAGTGTTACCATAGATAGTCTACGGTAACACTTTAAAAAAAAATGCTACTGTCCAGTGTTACCGTATGCCATTTTTGTTGTAGTGATTGCATCAAGATTGCTGTCGATATGATCCCTTTTGAGATATCTGGAATCTGAGGTTATCTGTGAACTGATTAAACAACTGTCGAGATTAGTCGCGACTAGCTTATGCTGGGTTGAGCTACATCTCAATGAGCTTATGCTGGGTTGGACAATCGTTTGAGCAGAGCTGATTCTGGGTCGAGCTATAACCTCGCTGACCTTTGACTTCTCCGAGCTTGACGGAAAAATCACACACAAAAGCTTCTATCATTGAGTCATTGGATTCAAACCTTGAGGTCACCTACCACATTGTGATTTACTGGATCATTTAGGCTTATAAGATGTTCAATAGACCCTAAGGATTAGTTGAGGATTAGACCCTGAGACTAATTGAGGTGTGTGTGACAGGCTATTCGCAAGTGTATGAAATCACGCAAGTAGTAAAGGTTGAGTAATCCTAAGAGAAGATTAATACTTTGGTAAAAAGATCAATATGACTAAACCTAAGGAATAGATTTCACACCAATTTAATCCTAATTAAGCTTATTCTAAGGGGGTGTTTATCTGAGCTTATAAAAATTAGCTTATAAGCATTTGAAATTTTAAGCAATTATGTGTTTGGTTAAAATACTTATAAGTGACTGATAAGTAATTGACATGTTTGATAAAATGTGGTTTATAAGTACATTTTATTATAAAATGACTAAAAATGGTACTACATTAAATAAGGGTATACTATGGAATTTTAAAATTAAACAAGGATAATGTGGTAATATACTTTGTCAAACTAGCTTATAAGCAGAGTACTTATAAGCAAAAAAAAAAAAAAATTTTTGCTTATAAGCTCAAAAAAGTTATAAGCAAAGAGGTCAACCTAATTTTAGAGCTTATAAGCTAGTTTGACCAGCTTATAAGCTTAGACAAACACCCCTTAATAAAAAGCCATCTTTAGTAGGGTTTTAGGGGGATTTGTTTAAGTTTATAAGTTGGTCAAACTAGTTTATAAACTCTAAAATTAAGCTGACATATTTGTTTATAACTTTTTTGAGCTTATAAGCAAAAAAAAAAAAAAAATTTTTTGCTTATAAGCACACTACTTATAAGCTAGTTTGACCAAATATATTACCACATTATTCTTGTTTAATTTTAAAATTCCATAGTCTACCCTTATTTAATATAGTACCATTTTTAGTCATTTTATAATAAAATGTACTTATAAGCCAATTTTACCAAACACGTCAACTACTTATCAGTCATTTATAAGTACTTTAACCAAATACGTAATTGCTTAAAATTTCAAATGCTTATAAGCTCAGACAAACACCTCCTAAATGTCAAACTCCCTAATATTCTACTAACTTTCTCTCGAACAATTAGTGAATTAACTCTTAAACAACAACCCAATATATATATATAACATGTTTTTTGAAGAATTTTTATTACTCGGTATAATGCTTTAAATTAATAAATGTCCTATTTTCATTCTTGTTGTATAAATCATATATAAGAATCACATAATTTTTTTTTTTTTTTTTGTGGGATTAGATTTGGGTTATCAAATTTGTAATTTCTGTCAACTTTGAAGTACGGTTGATAGTCATATTATTTAAAATTTAAAACCACTTGCCTTATTAAGTGGATATTATTATAACATCTAATATATTATATATAACTTAAGAACGAACTTTTAAAATGGACCTTTAAATACACCTCATTCATTTCTAACTACACCCCTTAATTGACCCATTTACTAGGCTGGGCCTGTTGTTTGTCTGTCCAGACTTTGCTTGGGCCAGAGAAATAGGAATGGAATTTTAATACTAAAATTTCCCGATAGTTGATTAATTTTTCCATAAATTGGGGATTATGATATGACATTTAGCAAGTACACTCTATTTTTAATTCCTAGAAGTTCCTATTAAAAAAATTTTAGTACAATCTTATCTTATCCATATTAGTGGACCAAATAAAGATTTTCACATCAAATAAAGAAAAATTTCAACAACCCTAATGCAAATTTAATCAAAATGGAGATCCATCCCCCGTACAACAATGAATAGTAAGAGAAATGCATTGAATGGAGGAGGTGACTGGTGAGTGGTGATGTCAGACTTTTAAAATTACTTGAAAATTGAGGGGAAAATAAATAAGACTTGAAGTGTACATGATGCCAATATCTCAAGGAAATCTATGCATAAATAGAAACCTTTCCAATCAATTTAAAGCATTTGTTTTCATTTGTACTTACTGACTCATATTCGTGACCCAGTGAGAAATTTAAAGGTCTAAGTCACGGTCGTCTTCGCCAAACTTTTATTTATATCTCACTATCCAATCCCTAATATAGCCATTTTTAGCCCAACTATATTGACAAAAAATCCACCCAATTATTGCTTAGCTTTGATTATAATAAAAAAATATTCAAGTTTTGCTAGCTGGTTCTAGTGATGGGTTTGACCACATAAGTCACATGGATTATTCATTTATTTTAATTATTAATTTATTCAAATTAAAAGTTACTGCTGCCATGTTGCTGAGCAGAAGAAGAATTAAAGAATTTAAAGCCAATTCATTTGAGCTGTTACTTACGAATAAAGCTTGGAATAATATAATTTTGTTCAGTTCATATATGAACGTGGAAAATAGAATAAAATAAAACATAGACAAAGTGCCAAAATGGGAATCTTCGTGTTACATGTAAAATAAAATCTTTTTTTCACACTGTGTGTACAAATTGATAACAACAACAATAGTAAAATAGTGTTTGTATCAAAAAGCGTACATAGCTGACTATAAAGAAAATAAATAGCGGCACTGAATTATACGCCAATTGTAGTGTGAAAACATGGTGACTTTCTCTTTTTTTTTTTTTTTTTTAACGTGTTGGAACAAATCAAAAGCATAAAAAGTTGGGGTTAGCTTTTTCTTCCTTTTTTTCCAAAGGTGCTACGTGGGATCTAATCTTCAATGCCCATTCACGCTGTTTCTCTGTGTCGTTGTTAGGCTATTAGAATTTTGACTCTTAAGTATAAAATTTAGAAAATCTGGAAAGATTTTTTGACGGTGTTCCTCGTTTGATAGGTAGTTTAAATTCAAAGATTTGGTCGTGGTGGCTGGGTGGGTAGACCGTAGACTCGACTCGTTCAACTCCATGCAGAAATTCAATCAAAGACCGGCGTATGTTGAGGTGATAGAAGAGAAGACTAGATTTGGCAAAACCTTTTTACGTGTCAGTCATCGTAATCATCGGCTATTGCCTTGTAAATTCTCTACGCTTTTGTACTTTGTCTGTATGCACAAAAATTCTAAAGACCCATTTGGGAATTCTCATGAAAACGAAATTTGTGGGATCTTTAACTTGGATTTTCAGTTTGAATTTTTGTCTTCTGTGGAAAATAACAAGTTCATCCCTCAAACCTTTAATTTTGTTGAATTTTTTAGTCATTGTCATTACTATATCTCATCTCAGACACAAAATTGTTATTGATGGCGACCAAATCATTGCTAAAAGAGTTTACATTACTAAAATAAGAGTTAACTCGGTTCTTCTCTTTCATCACATTTTGGGCTGACATTTATTTTATGGGTGATTTATTCAAAACCCGAAAAAAAAGAAAAATACAATTGCAGTTTGTAAAATAATTTTAATTGTCTTTTTATTAAGAGTGGAAAACGTTTTAAGCTCCATCGGATTATTTATAATGTTTAATGATTGGATTAAATAATAGGAAAGGATAAGAACAAAACAATAGTTTCCAAATCCTTCTTCTTCTTTTTTTTTTTTTTTTTTTCTCTTCATTATAATATAAATAAATAAATAAAGTAGGAAAAGGAAATTAGAGTTTCAATGTGAATGTACTTTGGTATAATAGTATTCTATCTTTGACTTAATATTATGTCGCCTTGACCCAATGATAACAACATTATAAAATTATTAATCAAATAAAGGTAATTAAAAAAGAAAAATTATCATAATGTTCATGGACTGCATTCAAACACTATGATTGGTTATCACTTTTAAGCTTTTCCTTTTTCATCTAAAATATAATTTACTATATTTCGATTAAACTGATTATTAAATTAATTCTAAACTTTGGTTCAGTATACATTGTTATTTTCTTCAAGTAGGAATTTAAATTAAAAGAATAAAATTAATTTAATATTTAAACTTGCTAAATTCATGGAAACAACACATGACACCCATATTGACGCAACACTATCCAACACGCCCTTGTCTTTGTCTATCAGACACAATATGCATTACTGATTAAGACTTCACTACGTATATAATTTTTTATTAAAAAAAAAAAAAAAAAAAAAAAAATTACAAAAAAAAACAAAAAACTTCTTTTGAAACAATAATGTTAAGTCTCAACTTCTCTCATAATTCGTGACAGTTTAAATGAACAAATGAAACATATTTTTAAAAACTACAATGACGAAAATAGCATTTTAATTTGTAGACGTAGCATTACTCTTTTTGAAAAGCTAAAATTTAAGTTTGTACAACAATGTGATATCTCTCACACCGGCTAAGTCCTAACCTTTCAATAATTGGCGTATCTTTTGATTTGCACGTTAAAATTTTGGTAAATTTATATAAAAATTTGATTATGAAAGTTAGTGAATCAGTGATATTATGGCAAGAAAATGGTTACTGGTTGGTGGTGGATAAATGAGGAAAGCCTTTATGTACTAAAATAATAGGATTAGTTAAAAGGAGTATTCATTTACTTTTAAGATACCTGCCATCAACCAGATTCCAAATTTAATTAACTCTTGGTGGTGTTGTTGGTGGCAATTGTATGGACTATGGATAACAATATTATTTATTTAATTTATTGTGGATAGAGAATAGTAGGTGAGAATGAGATGGTTTTCTATGATAAGGTTGCATGTATTATTTATTTATTTTACTTTTTTAATATCTCTGATTCACCCTTTTTTTTTTTAAAAAAATTGATTCCTCAAGGAATCATCCATTTAGAATATGACACACACCAAGATTAAGAGAACAATTATCATTCTAAGGGGTTCTAGAAGAATATAATTTCTTCCAAGATCCAGTATGTGTTGTAAAATTAATGTTAAAAAATGATGATGCCATTCAGAATCTTTTTTTTTTTTTTTTTGGTAATCGAGCGTTTGAGCCAGCTTGCGCACACCTCAACTAATCCGAACCATGTAAGTTATGTAACCTTAATATTTGAATTTAGAAACTCAAGGAAGAGAGTAAACCTCATTAACCGTCATGCTAATATATGAAAATTAAAAACATATTTGATATATTATTTAGAAATTGTAACAATATAACAGTACCAAAATGATTTTTTTTTTCGTTTTCTAATTTTATATCCATTCTTAATATTATATTCAAAAATTGTTTTTGAAAGCATTTTACCCAACCACTATTTTATGAAATTCCTTGTATCCCTTGTTTTTAAAATAAAAATTTGTATTTAAATTGTATCCAAATTTTATGAAATTAACATTTATTTTAAAACTATACCACACATTTTGAATGAATATACATCTTTCCGAATCCTAATCTTTTAATTAATTAATAAAAAATAATAAAATTCAGAAAATATTTTTGTCATCAACAACAAACGAACCGTATCACATATGTAGTTATTCTCATGCTCGAAGCATGACGCCCTAAGCACAATTTTAGAAACTTTTTCGGTAGGTATCATTTTCTTTATGCCCTAAGACTTAATTAATTAACTTAACTAAAACGTTTTAAAGTTTAATCGGCTCAATTAGCCATATAATATAAGCCACGCTAATTATTAGCTGATGATGATTTGTTTGGTTGTCTTGTTTACCAAATTTTGCATTTCCTACACAAAACTTGGTCAACAATTACATCTAACCTCACTTTTTGTCGCCCGTGTGTACCATTTCTACATTGGAATTAACATCCACATCACCGCTGAAAAATCACAAATTAATATTTTATACTATTATTATTATTCTTTTTATTGATTTTAAAAATGTTGACATTGGTTTTCCGGTAGCCTTGGTCAATTATAACTAGGTTAGAATGAAGTTGTTTGAATCATAGATTTAGGTTGAGTGAGAAAATAACCCTAAGGGGTTGGCTTGGTGGTAAAAAAGGTTTGGTATTAAGGGTTAGTATGGGTAAATGGTAGAACCGGAACTAGTTTTATTAGGCTCTAGTTCCAGTTTTGGAAAATTGGAACCAAGAATTCCCAAGTCTGGTTCCAGTTCCTATAGAGCTAGAACTGGAAACCAAAACCGAAACCAAGGTTCGAGTAACTAGGTAGAAATCATGACTAAATTGTATTTCTTTAAACTATTGGGGGTGTATTTGTACTCGAGTACCCGGAACCCACCGATTCCGATTCCTTCAAAAAATGTAGAGTACTCGGAACCAATCACTCATATTTGCCCCTTTCATTGACTTCCTAAGTTCAAACCACCATGAGACCACCTACCATATTTGTGGCTTACTTGGAACGTTAAGCTTGTAAGGTATTCAATGGGTTCTGGTGATTAGTTGTGGTGTGTGCAATCTAGTCCGGACACCTTGGTTATAAAAAAAAAAAAAAAAAGAGCATAGATATGAGAATGAGACTTTTTTACCTTCAAAACGGGCAAAAAAAGGTTAAAAAGGGGTTCAACAAAACTATTTGCGGACATGTCCTCTTTGATGCTCAAGTCAACACGTATCTAATTAGGGTATTTGGTTTATGAGAAGCAAATGCATTATTACACCCTTAAAAGAATGGAAGAAAGTTTATGCCTTAATGAATATTNTTCCCGGTTAAAGTTTAAGAAAATGGTAATACTTTTAAGTGTTATTATATTTTGATTTAGTAACACTTTTAAGTGTTACCATATTTTAATTTAGTAGAATTAATATTATTTTAATACACGCAAATTGTCTACGGGCCGGGAGGCGCTGGCCCTTGCACCTCTACCTATTGACCGGGCAACGAGACTCTCGAATGCGTGACCCCTTATTGTTGAAGTGGTGGACAACTCCAATGCTTGGGAGATGAAACGACATCAAAAAGTGACAAAATCACATCGAGAATAAAGATGAAGAGTCAAGACGGTGAAATGGCTTTTTCAGGCTAGATTTCGAGTCAACCAAGCTTAGGGAAGATGGATCTGACCTTAAGGAGTATGGATCAACCCCTAGGATGTCTAGAAGTTGCCAAAAAACTAAGAAATTAAAGTCATTGAGAAGATGAATGGTCACAGATGGAGGAAGCTTAATGGTCGTTGGAATCCAAGAAGGTCTTACGTGATGACGATCGGCCGTTGGAGAAGGAAAATGGTCATCGAAGGTGGAAGTTGGACGGTCTCCGAAAAATGGATGAAGATGGGTTGACGTTTTTGGCTTTGCATAACCTTCCATCTTCCTTTTATACTATTTGTAAAAACATTTGAGTTTGGTCCCTACATGAATGAGATGTAACAAAGTAAAGCCCAAATAGTAAATTTTACCCCTAAACAGTAAAAATGAGACAAAATCAACCTCATTTCATATTGGCGGGAATAATATTTGGTTTTCCGGTAAATAATTGGGTTTATGGTAACACTTATAAAATGTTACTGTATTTTGATATCTATAGTAACATTATAAAAAAAGTTACTATATTATTAGGTCTATTGTAACACTTTAAAAATGTTACTGTAGATATATTTTCCATAACATTTAAGAAAAAGAGTTACCATTGATATAAAATGTGTTACAAAAGTTAAATTGATACATATAAAAATTGTTATCGTAATATTTTTAACATCAAGTGTTACCATAGATAGTCTACAGTAACACTTTAAGGAAAAGTGCTACTGTCCAGTGTTACCGTAGGCCATTTTTGTTGTAGTGATTGCGTCAAGATTGCTGTCGATATGATCCCTTTTGAGATATCTGGAATCTGAGGTTATCTGTGAACTGATTAAACAACTGTCGAGATTAGTCGCGACTAGCTTATGCTGGGTGGCTACTCCAATGAGCTTATGCTGGTTGGACATCGTTTTGAGCTGAGTTGATTCTGGTCGAGCTATAACCTCGCTGACCTCTGACTTCTCCGAGCTTGCAGGAAAAATCATACACAAAACCTTCCATCATTGAGTCATTTGTATTTACTGGATCATTTGGGCTTGTAAGATGTTTAATAGACCCTAAGGATTAGTTGAGGATTAGACCCTGAGACTAATTGAGGTGTTGTGACAGGCTATTCGCACGTGTACGAAATCACGCAAGTAGTAAGCGAGTAAACGAGTGTCGAATCCTAAGAGAACATTAACACTTTGGTAAAAAGATCAATATGACTAAACCTAAGGCTAGATTTCACACTATTTATCCTATGTATTGACAATTATTGCTAACCTAATTAAGCTTATTCTAAATGTCAAACTCCCTAAATTCTACTAACTTTCTCTCGAACAATTAGTGAATTAACCTTAAGCAACAACTCTATATATATATATATATAAACATGTTTTTTGAAGAATTTTTATTACCCGTATAATGCTTTAAATTAATAAATGTCCTATTTTCATTCTTGTTGTATAAATCATATATAAGAATCACATTTTTTTTTTTTTTTTTTTGTGGGATTAGATTTGGGTTATCAAATTTAATTTCTGTCAACTTTGAAGTACGGTGATAGTCATATTATTTAAAATTTAAAACCACTTGCCTTATTAAGTGGATATTATTATAACATCTAATATATTATATAAACTTAAGAACGAACTTTTAAAATGGACCTTTAAATACACCTCATTCATTTCTAACTACACCCCTTATTGACCCATTTACTAGGCTGGGCCTGTTGTTTGTCTGTCCGACTTTGCTTGGGCCAGAGAAATAGGAATGGAATTTTAATACTAAAATTTCCGATAGTTGATTAATTTTTCCATAAATTGGGGATTATGATAGACATTTAGCAAGTAACTCTATTTTTAATTCCTAGAAGTTCCTATTAAAAAAATTTTAGTACAATCTTATCTTATCCTATTAGTGGACCAATAAGATTTTCCATCAAATAAAGAAAAATTTCAACACCCTAATGCAAATTAATCAAAATGGAGATCCATCCCCCGTACAACAATGAATAGTAAGAGAATGCATTGAATGGAGGAGTGACTGGGTGTGGTGATGTCAGACTTTTAAATTACTTGAAAATTGAGGGGAAAATAAATAGACTTGAATGTACATGATGCCAATATCTAAGGAAATCTATGCATAAATGAAACCTTTCCAATCATTTAAAGCATTTGTTTTCATTTGTATCTGACTCATATTCGTGACCCAGTGAGAAATTTAAAGGTCTAAGTCACGGTCGTCTTCGCCAAACTTTTTTTTATATCTCACTATCCAATCCCTAATATAGCCATTTTTAGCCCAACTATATGACAAAATCCACCCAATTATTGCTTGCTTTGATTATAATAAAAAATATTCAAGTTTTGCTAGCTGGTTCTAGTGATGGTTTGACCACATAAGTCACATGGATTATTCATTTATTTTAATTATAATTTATTCAAACTAAAAGTTACTGCTGCCATGTTGCTGAGCAGAAGAAGAATTAAAGAATTTAAAGCCAATTCATTTGAGCTGTTACTTACGAATAAAGTTTGGAATAATATAATTTGTTCAATTCATATATGAACGTGGAAAATAGATAAATAAAACATAGAGAAAGTGACAAAATGGGAATCTTCGTGTTACTGTAATAAAATCTTTTTTCACACTGTGTTACAAATTGATAACAACAACAATAGTAAAATAGTGTTTGTATCAAAAAGCGTACATAGCTGACTATAAGAAAATAAATAGTGGCACTGAATTATACGCCAATTGTAGTGTGAAAACATGGTGACTTTCTCTTTTTTTTTTTTTTTTTTTAACGTGTTGGAACAAATCAAAACATAAAAAGTTGGGATTCGCTTTTTCTTCCTTTTTTTCAAAGGTGCACTGGGATCTAATCTTCAATGCCCATTCACGCTGTTTCTTTGTCGTTGTTAGGCTATTAGAATTTTGACTCTTAAGATAAATAAATTTAGAAAATCTGGAAAGATTTTTTGACGGTGTTCCTCGTTTGATAGGTAGTTTAAATTCAAAGATTTGGTCGTGGTGGCGCGGGTGGGTAGAGACCGTAGACTCGACTCGTTCAACCCATGCAGAAATTCAATCAAAGAGCGGCGTATGTTGAGGTGATAGAAGAGAAGACTAGATTGGCAAAACCTTTTTACGTGTCAGTCATCGTATCATCGGCTATGCCTTGTAAATTCTCTACGCTTTTGTACTTGTCTGTATGCACAAAATTCTAAAGACCCATTTGGGAATTCTCATGAAAACGAAATTTGTGGATCTTTAACTTGGATTTTCAGTTTGAATTTTTGTCTTCTGTGGAAAATAACAAGTCATTCCTCAAACCTTTAATTTTGTTGAATTTTTTAGTCTTGTCATTACTATATCTCATCTCGACACAAAATGTTATTGATGGCGACCAAATCATTGCTAAAAGAGTTTACATTACTAAAATAAGAGTTAACTCGGTTCTTCTCTTTCATCACATTTTGGGCTGAACTTTATTTATGGGTGATTTATCAAAACCCGAAAAAAAGAAAATACATTGCAGTTTGTAAAATAATTTTAATGTCTTTTTATTAAGAGTGGAAAACGTTTTAAGCTCCATCGGATTATTTATAATGTTTATGATTGGATTAATAATAGGAAGGATAAGAACAAAACATAGTTCCAAATCCTTCTTCTTTTTTTTTTTTTTTTTTTTCTCTTCATATAATATAAATAAATAAAAAAGTAGGAAAAGGAAATTAGAGTTCAATGTATGTACTTTGGTATAATAGTATTCTATCTTTGACTTAATATTATGTCGCCTTGACCCAATGATAACAACATTATAAAATTATTAATCAAATAAAGGTAATTAAAAAGAAAAATTATCATAATGTTCATGGACTGCATTCAAACACTATGATTGGTTACACTTTTAAGCTTTTTCCTTTTTCATCTAAAATATAATTTACTATGTTTCGATTAAACTGATTATTAAATTAATTCTAAACTTTGGTTCAGTATACATTGTTATTTTCTTCAAGTAGGAATTTAAATTAAAAGAATAAAATTTTTAATATTTAAACTTGCTAAATTCATGGAACACACATGACACCCATATTGACGCAACATTATCCAATACGCGCCTTGTCTTTGTCCATCAGACCAATGTGCATACTGATTAAGACTTCACTACTTTTTCTCATTTTATTAAAAAAAAAAAAAAAAAAAATTACAAAAAAAAACAAAAAACTTCTTTTGAAAACATAATGTTAAGTCTACAACTTTCTCTCATAATTCGTGACAGTTTTAAATGAACAAATGAAACTATTTTAAAAACTAACCAATGACGAATTATCATGTTTAATTTGTAGCGTAGCATTACTCTTTTTAAAAGCTAAAATTTAGAGTTTGTCAAACAATGTATCTCTCACACCGGCTAAGTCCCTAACCTTTCAATAATTTGGCCGTTATCTTTGATTTGCACGTTAAAATTTTGGTAATTTATATAAAAATTTGATTATGAAAGTTAGTGAATCAGTGATATTATGGCAAGAAAATGGTTACTGGTCTGGTGGATAAATGAGGAAAGCACTTTATGTACTAAAATAATAGGATTAGTTAAAAGGAGTACTTGCATTTACTTTTAAGATACCTGCCATCAACCAGATTCCAATTTATTAACTCTTGGTGGTGTTGTTGTGGCAATTGTATGGACTATGGATAACAATATTATTTATTTAATTTATTGTGGATAGAGATAGTAGGTGAGAATGAGATGGTTGTCTATGATAGGTTGCATGTATTATTTATTTATTTTACTTTTTTAATATCTCAATGATTCACCCTTTTTTTTTTTAAAATAAAAATTGATTCCTCAAGGAATCATCCATTTAGAATATGACACACACCAAGATTAAGAGAACAATTATATCATTCTAAGGACGTTCTATGAAGAATATAATTTCTTCCAAGATCCATTGATTGTGTTGTAAAATTAATGTTAAAAATGATGATCCATTCAAGAATCTTTTTTTTTTTTTTTTTGGTAATCGAGCGTTTGAGCCGCTTGCGCACACCCACTAATCCACCATGTAAGTTATGTAACCTAATATTTGAATTTAGAAACTCAGGAAGAGAGTAAACCTCATTAACCGTCATGCTAATATATGAAAATTAAAAACATATTTGATATATTATTTAGAAATTGTAACAATAAACAGTACCAAAATGATTTTTTTTTTTCGTTTTCTAATTTTATATCCATTCTTAATATTATATCAAAAATTGTTTTGAAAGCATTTTACCCAAACACTATTTTATGAAATTCCTTGTATCCCTTGTTTTTAAAATAAAAATTTGTATTTAAATTGTATCCAAATTTTATAAATTACATTTATTTAAAACTATCCCACACATTTTGATGAATCATCTTTCCTGATCCTAATCTTTTATTAATTAATAAAAAATAAAAAATTCAGAAAATATTTTTGTCATCAACAACAAACGAACCGTATCCATTGTTTTTTCTCATGCTCGAAGCATGACGCGCTAACACAATTTTAGAAACTATTTCGGTAGGTATCATTTTCTTTATGCCCTAAGACTTAATTAATTAACTTACTAAAACGTTTAAAGTTAATCGGCTCAATTAGCCATATAATATAAGCCACGCTAATTATTAGCTGATGATGATTGTTTGTTGTCTTGTTTACCAAATTTTGCATTTCCTACACAAAACTTGGTCAACAATTACATCTAACCTCACTTTTTGTCGCCCGTGTGTACCATTTCTACATTGGAATTAACATCCATCACGCTGAAAAATCACTAATTAATATTTTATTTATATTATTGTTTTTATTGATTTTAAAATGTTGACATGTGGTTTTCCGGTAGCCTTGGTCAATTATAACTAGGTTAGAATGAAGTTGTTTGAATCATAGATTTAGGTTGATGAGAAAATAACCCTAAGGGGTTGGCTTGGTGGTAAAAAAGGTTTGGTATTAAGGGTTAGTATGGGTAAATGGTAGAACCGAACTAGTTTTATTAGGCTCTAGTTCAGTTTTGGAAAATTGGAACCAAGAATTCCCAAGTCTGGTTCCAGTTCCTATAGAGCTAGAACTGGAAACCAAAACCGAAACCAAGGTTCGAGTAACTAGGTAGAAATCATGACTAATTGTTTTCTTTAAACTATTGGGGGTGTATTTGTCCTCGAATTACCCGAACCCACCGATCCTATTCCTCAAAAATGTAGAGTACTCGGAACCAATCACTCATATTGCCCTTTCATTGACTTCCTAAGTTCAAACCACCATGAGACCCCTACCATATTTGTGGCTTACTTGGAACGTTAAGCTTGTAAGGTATTCAATGGTTTCTGGTGATTAGTTGTGGTGTGTGCAATCTAGTCCGGACACCCTGGTTATAAAAAAAAAAAAAAAAGAGCATATATGAGAATGAGACTTTTTTACCTTCAAAACGGGCAAAAAAAGGTTAAAGGGTTCAACAAAACTATTTGCGGACATGTCCTCTTTGATGCTCAAGTCAACACGTATCTAATTAGGTATTTGGTTATGAAAGCAAATGCATTATTACACCTTAAAAGAATGGAAGAAAGTTTATGCCTTAATGAATATTCACTTCACTACTTAGTAAAATTAGGGTCATCTTTAGGAATATACACTCTTCCTGTTTATACCTATAATATGTTTATGAAAAGTACATATATATTGTTATTGAGCCTTTATCCTATATGAATCTACATCCTGTCAATTTTGTTAAAGACCTTTTAGTATTTACTATTTTATTATAAGGCTCATCGGCCAAAGGCCACCCCTCACCTGCCTTGCAGTTTTAGAGTAATATCTGGTACGAAAATATTATTATCTGGTTTTTGTGAGCATTTAGATGTCAACCCATTTTAACTCATTGTTGGCGGTGGTGCTATAAATGAGCTCCAATTACAACCACACACCATTAATATTTTGAATCATTCCATTTAACCAAAGGTTTGACAACTTCATGGACTCCGAATAAATAGGTCAACCCTTTTCCTAATCAGGCTCGGTCTTCTAAAACCAAGTCATCTTTTACACAAATAAACGGAGGGATTTTATCGTAAACTATCCCTAAAGATTGCGTTTTTGATTACGTGAAAAACAGTTTTGTCAAAATTTATCAAATATATCCCTTATAGTTTAAAAACATATCATTCTCGTGATAACTTTATTCAGTTTTACCATTTTACCCCTTACAATTTTAAATCATATTGTTGATATCCCTTTGCCATTTTTTTAATCTTTTATTTTAATTTTTAATCCTCTTTTGTAATTTTAAAAGATTTATTCAATTTAACACGTGTGGAATAACATATTAAGAAGTATTATAATACTTTACCCATTTAATTGTAATGTCAACTTGCGGGATTGAGGACAAAGGGGTGTTACTTGTTAGTGATGTGGTTTTAACTTTTAAAACCGTAAGGGGTATTCTTGGTAAAAATGCAAGCCTTAAGGGTAGTTTAAGAATATCCCAATAAACGGACTTAAGGTTGAAAATTTTCAATGCCAGTCAATTAAACCCGATCCTAACCGTTAATCATACACATCCAACGGCTGACAACATCAATAGTTTCGTTCTTCTTCTCTATATAATCAAAGGCTAAAGGACACTCTGTAGTCTGTACTCCTAAAACGTACGCAATACCAAAAAGCGGAAGGTTTTTAAAGTCATTTCTCACTGTTCACCCAGGCATTTTCGCCAATTCCCGAACTTTGCAGATAAAGTGTTTCCCTCTACTCTACTCTCTTCTTAAGCAAACTCTCCCTCTTTGGCCATGGTGTAAGCTTTTTAAATTACGAAATTAACCATCACATGACAAGTTTCGGCTCATTAGCGCGAGTAGAAAACGTACACGCAAAGTTGTGTAGGCTTGAAGTTGAAGAGTGATGTGAATAAATTTATTTTGGTGATTCTTCAAGCGTCCTTTATCAAATGGCAGGCAGTTACTTGAAATATAAAAAAAGGGATCCTTTGTCATCTGGTGCCAAGAATATTGCAATTTGCACAAAAATTATTTATTTTATTTTTTAATTTAATTAATTCCTTAATCTTATACGCCCAAATATATGCTTTTCTTTAACCAAATTAATGGAAAAAGAATAACGCGCTTTTATAGCAACAAAGTTTTATTATAGTATATAATATAGATTTTGGACCAATCAAATTACTTTCTTAAATTAGTATATAATATGAATATCAAAATAACGGTTTTAACTATTGTTGTAGATAGTTATTAATTATTTAAAATCGGTGTAATTAATTAGGCTGATTTTCTAACATTTTACTTAAACTTTTGATTTATCCATTTCGATTGAGAAAAGATGAAGCCGGCTCGAATGTACTCAGCGCAGCCGAGTTGAGACGGAGACTAGAGTGGAACGTTGACTCGGTATTAAAGCCGAGCCGCCAAAGTTTCGTTTTCGCTGACTGTGGAAAACTAATCATGAGACCAACCTCCGCGTAACAAAAAATAAAACGATTAAACGTTAAGGGAACCAGTAAGAATCAGCCACGTCGTTAGAGAGAAAAGTAACCGGAAACCGGAAACAACTGTGGTTTCACGGATTTTGTTTTCATAGGTTTTGACGCTAGAGCGAAAGGCTGGTGCCGGTCATCTGGCCTCGTTATTCCTGCCAGCTATTTCCATCGTGGCACCACCCAGTGTATCACACAAAACTCCGAAAACCGCCGCTTCATCCTGCTGCCACGTATAATTACTGTTCACCATATTGGAACACTTGTCGAGTTATCCTTTCTTTTGGAGTCACATCCAGTCACGTTTTCCGGGTAATTCATTAGCAAGTTAAATGTCGAAAATAGCATTCGTAGTTGTAGCAATAAATGGTAACCAACCGTGGGTAGAATTGTCCTTCAGTCGCAGACTAACTAACTATAAGGTAGGTAGAACTGATTCTGTACAAATCGGCAGATTGATGAAGAAAAGTACACGCGATTGGGAACTCAGGCTTAGCAGAGTCCATCACTTCTTGACCGTTGAAATTGCGCAATTAAAAATTCGACGGTGAGATTAACACGTTTGACACATTCATACGGCTAACAGAAGCACATGTGATATTTCCGTCTTTCTAGCCACTTTCTTTTCACTGACCCAAACAGAAACCATAACTCTTCGATAACACCGTCCCCCATGTGGACAAAAACACCTATAATAAAAGTAACCAATACCTTATCCTTTATCTCGTTTTGGTTGTAAAATTTACAAATCACATGGGTAAAATCGTAAACGTATAGAAAACGGGAGTGTCCAAACTCCAAATTAAATAGAATCGAAACGCAAGAGAAAAACGCGTTTTGGCCGGCAAGGCGTTTGGTTGAACCACCTAACAACCACCACTTTCTTTCCTTCACACTTCACTTTTCGCTCTTTAATTTATTTAATTAAATTTTACTTTAATCATTTAAAAAAAAAAATTTAATCAGAAAATAATAATAACATTTATCAGTATAAAACTATAAATTATCCTCTCCTAGCTCTTTTTCGGTTTTCTAAGCCTTTCTCTTTTTATACATCTCTCTCATCAGTTTCTCTCTCTTCTCATTTTCGCCGGTAAACCACTTTTTATTTACCGGCAAACCGCTTTAGCCGGCGATAAATTTCCCTGTATCGCCGGAAACTTTTATTTCATCCTTTGTTGCTAATTCGAATGTGTTTTTATCATTTGTTCTGGCTGATTTGTTGAAGGAATTGGATCTCTGAGTTTGACTACGTTTCTCCGTTTCTGGAGAGAATGTGGTTGACGTTTCAGACTTGCCTTTGATCGTCAATGGATAAGATCGTGATCTAGTCTTTGCTTTGTGAATTTCTTTCGGTTTTTCTTGTTTTTATCCTTGTTTGTTTGGTGAATTCAGAGATAAAACGGAGACGTATCGAGAACGGTTGCGGAATGAAATGGTACGCGTTCGTTTCTTCAATTTTTCTTTTTCGTTTCTCTGTTTTTTCAAATTTCTTTATTATTTTGGAAATTTTAATTAATTCATTTTTTCCATTTTCGTTGTTCAGATCTTATACATTGCGGTGGTTTTGTGTCTGTTTCTTAATTTTTGGTTCCAACTTTTTTTTCCAATCTTTTAGAAAATTTTATTTTGCAATTGTTGTAGGTATCTATATGTATGTAGAGCTTTTTTTATTTTATTTATTTTTTTTTTTTAAAAAGAATTAATAAAATACTCATGTTATAATCGATCCTGTAGATGTATCTCAGGGGATTTTTTTTTTTCCGGTGGCTGATTTTATTTTCTTGTTTTAAAATAAAATTTGTGTAATTCTATTATTTATTTATTTTTTCTCAATAATGGGAGATGCTTCTTTTTTTTTTCTTTTTTTTTTTGAGTTAAGCAATTTATTTGTTTTTGTTGAATATTGGCTGATTCAGTTGTTATTTTTGACTGTTTGGATAAGATTGAAAGTCATGAGTTAAAATTTTCATTTCTAAGATTGGAAATGGTCAATGTGCTGTTGGGTCAAATTACGTTTAGTGTAGTTGAAAATATGCAGAGGAAGATGTGGACTGTAGACTAACAACATGAACAAGGGTGTTTCCATTCCTCATTTCTGAGCTTAATGGTGTCGAGAATGACGAATCATTGTGGTCTCATATGGTTGACTTATCCATATTTTCATTTATAGTTAATCTTGATTGGAGCAGATAAAATCCTTGTGTTCTGACGGAAATTTTCGTGAAAGATTTTTTATTGGTTTGGACTGAATGTATGGTTTACGCTTATTTGTTGCTCATTTTTCTCTTTAGAATAAGCAGGTGAATTCAACATCATAATTGTGATGATTTTGTTTTTTCTTTTTTCTTGTGAAGCACTGAGGAGTATTTTTTGCAAGTTTAGGTTTTTCTTCTGCTTTAGCCCTGTGGTGATTTAGGAGCTTCTTCTTTTTGCCTAGGCTAATAATAAAGAGGGTGGATTGGCAAGAGCCCTCAATACTGCTCTGAATGGTAGAGGTTCTATCTCATACTGCATTGCAAAGAAAGATGTCAAAGTTTCTTCTCTTCCCTTCTTGGTGCCCTGAGAATTAACATCCAAATCCCTTTTATGAGTTCATCACGATAAATGTCATTATCTTTTCATCAAAACTGCTGGATCAGTCTGTTGATTTAAGATGGAATAAAGTAGGAATGTGGATATTTTAGATGATGTTGATCAGGATGTAGTATCTGTGATTTGGAATTGACAACTGTTTGCTGATGACATATATGAGGTGTATGATAGTGGATTTTTTGTACAATGACTATAAGTGGTTCTGAGACCCTGTTTCTCTCTGATCGTTTTGATGTGGTAGATAATGATTCCATAGTTAGCAGAAGGAATAAAGATATTGGCCATTTTAAAAGCTTTGTAAAAGAATTCTTTTGATTTTTGGTGGAGCATTTCAGTGCATAAAATGGCAGTTATGCATCAAAATTTGACGTGGTAATATGATATTGAAAAATTATCTGGTGTAAACTGATGTAAGAATCCTAAATGTAGGATTGCTTTATGTTCCTAAATATAGGATTTTATTTCCTGTTTGGGTAGGGATGTCCGTTTTCTTTTAGATTGTGATATCTTTTTCCTATATAGAGGTTGGTTTCCTTTTGGTCTTGGACTTTGCGCACTTGACAAAATAGGTTTTGGTTATGGTATTTTTTTATAATTAATCCAGTGTGTTCCCCTTAATTTTTGTATGAATGACCTTTCATTCTAAATATTTTTGTCATTCGTTCTTTCTTTTGATTTTCTTTCTCCCATTTGAGTTATCTAATTTTATAGAAAGTGGTCTTATCTGTGCGCAATTATTGCCCTAGAGGAATTAGTTGTCATTATCCACTGGAAGATAATAGGTTTATGGAGCTCTAGCTTATTTTTCTAACTTGTGGTGAAGTGATTCAATCATTTTTCCTCTATGTCATTGGTATTCCAGTGTTGGAGGATAATTTATGTTTGTGATCTCATGTGCTGTCTTGTCTACTTTTATCATGGTTTACCTATTTGTTATTCTGATTTTATTACATGTTTTTACCTTTCTACAGGTGGAAGGAAGGGTATGCTTGTCCAAAGAGGCTAAAAATGCCTTAGAGTTTCTGAAGCGTAAAAGACTTCAGCGAGTAAAATCAGAAACCGTTGGTGAGACTATAGGTGTCTCGAATATGATGACTAGAAGTGGAGGAGATTCTTTAAAAGCTTCAGCATCATGTGGAATTAGAGTACATGGGAATGCAGATTCATTTTCTAGGTCAAGTGGTGAGTCAAGTGGGAAGGATGTCTTTTCGAAGCGCAAGGTCGATAAGTTTGACACTAAAGATCTAGAATGGACGGAAAAGATCCCAGAATGTCCTGTGTACTGCCCAACAAAGGATGAATTTGAGGACCCTTTAGTTTATTTACAGAAAATAGCTCCAGAAGCTTCACGATATGGTAACTGCATATATGTTTTTTCGAACTTCCTCATGCTTTCTTGTGATTGTACTCTGACAATTGTAAAAGTTTCCTGTTGTTTATCAACTAAATAATTTTCTTTCAAATTGTTACCAAAAGTAAAACTACATATATATATTTTTTTTTTTTGGTCAAATCTCATTCGCAAATTGTAAATGATATATTATGCTTTGAGGACTTGATATTTTTCCATTCATTTCCAATGTTGTTTTTTTCCTCATATATATAACTACAGATTATGTATAAGTGATATCATTAGTTTGATTGTTGATTGGAATGTTTTCTGATCTTAGTTTTGTAATGTGTAAACTAAGCCTATGTTGTAATTAGTGGTTTTAACCATTGATTATGAACTATGACATGGAGTGTTGAAAATGTCTTTTCAATAATATAGTTGTGAAAAAAATAACACTGCAAATTTAGTGGAAGAAACTGTGTTAATCACCCATTTAATATTAAGTGCACTGATCCAAAAGGCCAGGGTTCGTTCCAAACTCAATGGTCCAAAGTCCAAACTTTTCTTTTAGTATTTTATTTCTAGTAGCTCTTACTTTTCTTCCAAACATCATTAGTCTGTACTTGTTTTCATTTGGGTGGCTCTAGTTCATTCTTATGTGAAAAATATGAGAATTATTTATTAAGCTTAATGCATTGGGTGAGAGGAGAATGGGGGGCCTTTAATTGTGAAAGTTGACTCTTCTTGTTGTAAGCATAAGGATATATTTGAAGTGCCTATAGTTATGTCATCTGTTGTTGTCTTTGCCAGTATTGTAAGTAACTAGTGTTTTTCCTTTCGTAGCAGCTTCACATCATTCAATGACTATGAGTTAACATATAATGTTTTATTTCAGTCTTGTTATCTTTACCTTCAGTAGTTTTCGTTTTAGATAAAACTTTTTCACTATTTGAATCTTCACTTAAACTTCAGGTATATGCAAGATTATATCTCCTTTGAGTGCTTCTGTTCCTGCCGGGGTTGTATTGATGAAGGAGAAAGTAGGATTCAAATTCACACCCAGAGTACAACCTCTTCGTCTTGCTGAGTGGGATGCTGAAGACAAAGTTACTTTTTCCATGAGTGGCAGGTTAGTTTTTTTAATTCTAGAAAACAAACAATTTGTTGGCTTGATAATTTATATTAGGGATTGAGTATGTTTAAAATTACAGAAATTACACATTTCGTGATTTCGAGAAAATGGCGAACAAGGTTTTTGCTCGTAGATATTGTAGTGCTGGCTGTCTTCCTGCCACGTACTTGGAAAAGGAATTTTGGTATGAAATTGCTTGTGGAAAGACAGAAACTGTTGAATATGCATGTGACGTTGATGGTAGTGCCTTTTCATCTTCTTCTAGTGATGCGCTTGGAAATAGCAAGTGGAATTTGAAGGTCTTGATTTTATCACCTCTTCTATCTCTTTTGTGCTTTCTTTTCTTTTGATATGGGTTTTTTTCTTTATCTCTATCACAACAACAGATTTTGTGAGGTAGAATTAACTTCATTTTTACAGCTTTTACGGTTTTCCCTCTCTGCTAGTTCATTTTTTCTAAGTCTAATATGAATTGGTATATAAACGATTCTCAACTTAACCAAGTATAACCGAACCTCAGGGATAGCTCACTGTACATGACACATCTTTGTGACATAGCATTTGGAAGCCCATTAAAAAATTTTAAAGAACTAACAAAGTAAATTTAGCCTATCATGATCTATGAGGATTTTATTAATTTCAATGAACTGTAAGTTAAGGGATTGCATACCAAGAATTAACTTTTAATCTAGGCACATGTACACTTGAGAACGTGCCTACAGTCCAGCCTTAAGATCTGATCTTCAATCAGTTACTGCAGAATTGGGTGCCGCAGGGGACATAGTTGTATCTCCTGCAATTGTTGCAGGGGCTTCATAATATCTGATTCAGTGCCTTTGACTTTCCACATTAATGGCTGATCCTTTGCTATGATTTGCGGGTGAATTGTGTCCTTTCTCCCATGTTTTAAAACCATTATAATTTAACCCTATGATGGTCACAACTTGATTCTCCTTATAGCATGTTATGATGTAATGCTTAAAATATTCTACCTGACTGAAGAGGGAAGATAATGAGGAAGGAGACAACAATTACTGAATGGTATATAGCAGCAAAAATGCTTAACATATGTTGATTTAGTGCGTTGTATTAGATATTAGGAGATAGAGAGTCTTCGCTGTAGACCAACAATTTCTTAATATAAAAGTGTCATGTTCTTTTTGTATGATATATCATTTTCTTCTACTACTTCCCTCCCTGAATACACAGCTAATCTTTGGCATAAAGTTATATCACTACTAAACTACTTTTTATGCATTCTTAACCAATTGTCAACTAAATATTAAAATTTCCTGTGTGTTTTCAGAAACTTTCACGGCTACCCAAGTCCATTTTGCGTCTTTTGGACACATCAATTCCGGTAACTAGAGTATAACTTTTCCCTTGTAATTAATTTTGTATTAAGTATTTGCCCTCCATTGTTTAATGTTGAGTGTTTTCCAGGGAGTAACTGATCCGATGCTTTACATCGGAATGCTGTTTAGTATGTTTGCTTGGCATGTGGAAGATCATTATTTGTATAGGTATGTATCACTTATTTTTATTTCACGGCACCCAATTATATTTTCTGTTTATCCATCTAGTAAAAACCATTTATATACTTATTCTGTTGCAGCATTAATTATCATCACTGTGGTGCATCAAAAACTTGGTATGGAATTCCGGGTCATGCAGCCTTAAAATTTGAAAAGGTGGTCAGAGAACGTGTCTATACCAATGATATTCTATCAACTGACGGAGAGGATGGAGCTTTTGATGTACTCTTGGGAAAAACTACTCTGTTTCCTCCAAATATTTTACTAGAACAGGATGTCCCAGTATATAAGGCTGTGCAGAAGCCTGGGGAGTTTATCATTACCTTCCCCAGAGCATATCATGCTGGGTTCAGTCATGGTAAAATATCTATAAGCTTTGACAATGCATGCTGGAAACAGATGAAAATAATATTAATCATAAATTATAAATTTCAGTGATATCTGACCTACTTTGCATATTTATTATACTATAATATCATGCTTTTCTTTTTTAAATCTGCAGGTTTCAATTGTGGGGAGGCTGTGAACTTTGCAATTGGAGATTGGTTTCCTTTGGGGGCTGTAGCTAGCTGGCGTTATGCACATCTGAGTAGGATGCCTCTGCTTCCTCATGAAGAACTTCTGTGTAAAGAAGCAATGCTTTTGTATACTAGCTTACTGCTGGAAGACTCAGATTATTCATCTGCAGACCTTGTTTCTCACCATAACATTAAGGTCTCATTTGTGAATCTGATACGTTTCCTGCATCGTGCTCGCTGGTCTGTTATGAAATCAGGTGCATGTACTGATGTTTTTCCAAATAACCATGGAACTATTCTCTGCAGCCTCTGCAAACGTGATTGTTATATTGCCTTCCTTAACTGCAATTGTTACTCACATCCTGTGTGCCTCCGCCATGGTATGTTTTACTGTCTTTTTCTTGATGCTAGTAATTAAGTTATTTGTTTGTTATAGTGATTTTATTTCCAATTCCAGATGCCAAGTCCCTTGACTTCTCATGTGGGAGAACTTTTACACTTTTCTTGAGGGAGGACATAGCTGAAATGGAGGCTGCAGCCAAAAAGTTTGAGCAGGAAGGAGTTTTGGAGGAGAAACAGGAAGCTGAAATTGGTGTTGACTTGTATAAGTTGTATTCTTTTCCATCATCAAATATGTTTCATGGTGTTGAGGATGGACATTCTCCTTATTGTGGGATAAACATTGAACTGAACCCTGAGAGTTATGAAAGAACTCAAGATCAGTCTGCAAGATTAGATTATAGCTGTCATAAACAGCCTACTTTGAGCCATGGCACCGAATATATTAGATCTGAACTTGCAGAAGCTTCTCTTTCTTTTGCTGCATCGACTCTTTGTTCATTTGCATGGGAAAGCTCACACATAGCCAACAATGTAAGACTGGCTCCTTGATATCCGAATGTGCCTATCCTTTATGTTATATGTTTTCTTTGTAACTAGTATATCTTCCTGCACTCAATAAAGTACCTACTATGTTACTGTTTGAAAATTCTGAAGTTTATACTTTCTAAAGCAGGTACATGAGCAAGCTAATTTTAACCTTGGGAGTTTTGACGCTAAAACATTTGCTGACGGAGTATCGCACACCACATATGCATCTAATCTATCCTCTCAACGACATAACCAACGCCCAAGTACCCATGGCAACAATCTTCATGGATCCGATGTTAGGGCTGCTGTGGATCAATGCAGTGATGATTCCGATTCAGAGATATTTAGGGTTAAGCGTCGTTCATCATTGAAAGTGGAGAAAAGAACTTTTAATGAAGCTATGTCTTTGAAGAATTCAGAACATCAGGTATTAATTTATGAATCACTGAGCTTCATTTCTGATGCTAGCTATATACTTCATATGATTTTGGGTTAGCTTTGGTTTCTTAAGAAGGAATTGACCAATGAATTGGAGAGTTATCAAACTTGTACCTCCTTGTCCTGTATTTGGCTTTGGTTTTTACTTTTAGTCTTACTGTTTTTTTTTGCATTCTCTTCTATTTATGCTGGACCTCAATTATTGATCGATGAAAATTTATTTTGTGCTCATTCAACAAAACAGGGGCTGAAGCGACTGAAGAAAGTCCAACCTATTGGGCGGTGTGGTCAACTAATGCCATCAGAGTGCTCCAGATCTGATGAATCAAATCATAGTGTTAGTCATACTTCTTCTAACTATAAAGAAACTTCAGAAAGTGGCGCGAGGGACAAGTTTGCCAGAGGTAGTACCGTTCCTATATCTATTAAATTTAAGAAGTTGACCGAGGAGGAAACGACGAGTAAACAGCGAGAAAACCACAGAAATGATAGGTTCCAGCACGATTTCGGAAAAGCCATGAGGGAACCACCCCCTATTGAGATTGGGCCAAAGCGTCTTAAAGTTAGAGGCCCATCAATTCTAGGATCAGATAGCAGCAGAAGATTGAATTGAAATTTAGATTGCAGAGACTAATGAGAAGCCTTTGAGCCTGACTTGCTAACTTCAGTTTCTCTAATGGGGTTGAAACAACACGAAGACCAGAACGTACAAAATTGATTCTGATTCTGGGAGCAGCGACAAAAATTAACAAAATTTAGGACAATTTAATTCTTTGTGCAGGGGTCTCGAATTGGGGCAATTTGCACTGATGACAATTCTTGGGGTTCTCAGGCCGGGGTGTTTTTCCGTCTTTGGCAGGAGAACCTTCCTTCCTGCAAGGCTGAAATTAGAAATCGGGTTAGTAACTTTGATGTAAATTGGGTTTCTATTTTTTTTCCTTTTTAATTAATCAGTCAAAATTATTTTTGTCAAGGGGAAGTGGGTATTCCCGCTAATCCTTTGATGTAATACACTTCAGTCTGCTGCTTCCTTGGCTAGGTTCTTTATTCTTTTTGTAGCAATGGACTACATGAATAAATACATAGAAATTAAATGCCTTTTCTTTTCTTTCCTCCTTTTGGCATCTATTATATATTATTCTCCATTTGAGAGTTGGTCATGTTGAAACGAGCTTCCCCATTAGCGCCATGCATTGTTGATAATGCTTGGTCTTTGCAGATGATAGTAGTAATATTATTTTTTATTCAACTATTAAATGATGAGTTGATAAAGTATAGCCCTTTGTTTTTTTGTTTGTTTGTTCGCACAATGTCTACCAAAAGACGGTCTATTCATTGAATGTGATATTGATGCTTTACCGGAATTTTAGGCCTTATCTGTGATAGTGACTGTGAGGTCCAAGTTTTGGACCTAAAACACGGGTTTATATATTATATAACTGAACATCGCAGCAATTGTAATAAAAATATTAAACAAAATAAAGGGGTGGTCCAGTAAAGATAGGAAATCTGAATAGGGTTCAGGTGGGATGTATTATTCATTAAAGTTTTATATTTCCAATGTTTTAAAACCCGGCCCGGTCTGGCCGGTTGAACCGGGACCTGGAAGCTTCAACGGGCCGGGTTTATACTTTTCCTATTTATCAAAAACCCTAGGATTTGGGAGGATGATCGGCGAACAATTGACGGTCGAAATATTTGGGCTTTTGAAGATAAAGTTTCGATGAATGCAAGGGTGGTGACGGAGTTGATTTTCGGTGAGTAAATCGACCGAAAATCGAACAAAACTGGCTGCGGCAACAATGAGATTTTTCCGGCGATTGGCGAGGCTAACGGGGGTGGGGTAAGGTGGGTTTTGGTTGGGAGGAAGAGGGGAGTAATTTCTGGGTGATGGGGAGGGTTGCCGACACCGGTGTCGATAAAATCTGGCCTGGAATGTCGACGACAGCGTCGGTGAGATCTGGCCGAAATCGAACCTATTTCGGTCAGATCTTAGGTGTATTTTAATGGGAATGGGCTCAAGGGACGATTTAGGTTGCATCTTGGATGTTGCCGCAGCCAATCAGTCGCCGGTCGATTTGCATTTGGGGTGTGTTAGATAAATTTCAAACTTAGAGGGACTTATCGTAATTTTTAGGGGTGTATTTGCTGAATTTTAAAAGTTTTTATCACCCGGCCAACCCGAGACCCGGAAACTTTGCCGGGTTTCACCCCGGGTTGGGTTTTAAAACATTGGGTATTTCATGTAATTATGCTACGACCTAATGAGTATTTTGGAATAAAAGATGTTATTTGAACCCATATAAACTCTTTCTAAACCTCATCCAAATGTTATTCTAGCAACACATAAAATACAATTTGATTAAATCAATTAATGATATTGCAGTGTTTTCTCCACCCATTACAAATTTTTTATTTTTATTTGGAATAGTATTTTGTTTATTTGGAAGTTGGAACCTCTTAGAAGAACAAGAGAGAAGAAGACAAGGCTGTATTTGGAATAAAATTTGTTAATAAATTTTATTTAAAATGGAGCTTAGAAAGAGCTTAAGTAACACCATTCTAAATAAAAGTACCTTTTATTGTAAAAGGGGTTTAAGAAGAGTTTAAACCTTAGGGCACCTATCACTTTGTAACTTATCTGACTCTTTGGGTTTATAAGATGTTAAATGAACCCGAAGTATCTGACTCTTTAGATTTATAAGATGTTAAATGACCCGAAGTATCTGGCTTTTTAGATTTATAAGATGTTAAATGAACCCGAAGTATCTGACTCTTTAGATTTATAAGATGTTAAATGAACCCGAAGATTAGTTGAAATATATACAAACTGCCCCAAATAGTGCAGCCATTAAAAATAAGGTTTAGGAGGAGTTTGAGAGTGGACTTAGATAACATGGCAGCCCATTTGGTTATGCTGCTGGGCTCAATTTATGAAGCAATTGATTTTACATGTGAGATGGCTTTGGGCCCCTTCTACGACATTAGGGCCGTTGGAGTTGAAATTAAAGCCCACTTTCAAGTATTTTGGGCCTCTCTATGGTTGGAAGAAAAATCATTTATTGTTTACATTATAAAAATTAATTAATTTACTTTGTTTTGTGTTTTTCACTTTGATTATTCAACAAATTTATGAATTATTTTACTAGGAAAAGATAAAATATCTTAATCCCTATATGACATCACATCCTTATATTATTTGAAGTTAAAAATCAATTAATATCTTAACTCCTAAATATTGAAAAATAAATTAATAAAAGGCTCTTTATAATATTTTGATCCAAAAATTAATTATATCATCCACCACGTACTCAAAACTCACTGCATGGCCTTTATTGAATCAACCCCACTTAAATTTGTGGATCTCCTTTTCGCCATGTTTATCAAAAGTGTAACTTTGTTCTTCAGAGATATCAGTACAGATTATAAATTTCAACTGGAAACTACTCATGATCCCCACTTATTTATTTATTGATTCAAAGTATAAATGAACTGAAGATGAGATGATTGTAACCAATATATAGCTCTATCTCACTGCTTAGCTGGACCTTCCAGAATTTTCAGTTTCAGCACAGAACCCATTCATCCCTTCTTCTTCATTTAGTTCTCAGTATGGTTCAATTTTTCTGTATTTATTTCAGTATTGCTTTTTAAGAACAGGAGTTTTGGTTCCATATAAAAAGTTTAGTTTTTATTTTAATTAAAATAAAGCAATACTATTATGTATTTGTAGAAAAGATAATGAAAAAAATAAAGTGGGGTTAGAATTTTGAGGGACTTAAAAGTTTCTTTAAAAAAGGGAGAGGGGTGGTCCATGGCCACATTTACATGTCCCAGAAGAGGAGTCTTCTCTTCTCCTAGTTGTCCCCAGCTGATTCATAAAATGTTTCACCATATGTCACATCATCCCATCACCATTCATTAAAAGCTAGTAATTATTATTGAATCATTTATTTTCCAGTCTTTGTAATATCAATAAAATACACCAATTTAATTCTCCGCCTTACCTTTTCTCACACAATTTCCCTTCCCTCCCCCAACCTTTTCATTCTGTCGAAACACACCCCCACCATTGCCTGTCTGGTTCTATATGCATCCAATGCATAAAATGGATTTTTCATTACTGTGATGAACGGAGCTAGTGTTAAAAAGAAAGAAAGAATTTGGTGGTAGTTTACTCATGTTGGGGTTTCACAGCCACGAGATTGAGTTAGTGGTTCGATAGAGATTTTTGGATCATGAGTTCAAGTCTCTTTTCAGTTGTTAATAGGAGTAACCACTTAAACTCTTATTCGGTAAATAGTTCTAGGGTCTTGGGGATTAGTTGAGATGCGCATAAACTGATTTGAACACCATCGATATTAAAAAAACAAAAAAAAACAAAAAGGGAGATAGGGTTAGTAACTTATTGGGAAAGATTTTATTAGGCTTTTTGGTTTTTTTTAACTATTATGGAATGTATCATATTCATTCTGGTAGGGCTTGCAATGTACCTGTAAAAATTGTGGGGTCTTCCACATTTATTATAGTATGTATAAAGAAAGTTTTGCATGGGTAGAAGAGCACACAAATTAAAAAAAAAAAAAAAAACCCATTATTTATCTATTTATTTACTTTTCTCACCCACTTTCTTTGATTATTAAAACTTTATGTATTAAATATGTTTTTAGAACAAAAATGGTAAATATTCTTTTGGGAGTCAAGTGAAATTGAATGAAGGTATGTATTATTTTGGGGGTTAAGGTAAGCCTATTTTTGAAATTTTAGAATTAGGAAATTGAAAATTATTAAAAAAAAAAAAAAAAAAAAAATAGTAGCCCGTCTTGAATGCCGGGCAGACAAAGACAAGACTACCCTTAGTAGAAGGTATGGTCACCATCACTCCTTCTCCCTATACAAACATCTTAACTGCCCGAGCTGCCCGTAAAATTAGAAATGAAACGACAAAAGCCTGTGGCAATTCAGCTGCAGCTGCTACGCTGACAGCGATGTCAGCGAGGCGTCAATCATAAAGCAATGGATTACAAAATGATTTGCCTTGATTCACGCGCCCCTCTCCACCTCCCATTGGCTCTGACACTCACCCTATGTCTTTGACCGTATCCCTTACAAGAAACAGACCCTTCTTCTTTGACATGTCACTTCGTGTGACACGTGTGATGCAGGATAAATATTTTTTTTTAGCTCATCTCTCTCTTTTATACTCTTTGTTCTCTATAATATTCTGTCTCTTTAAAAACAGGAATATGAACAACAACGAATGAATGAGAAGGGATTATACCGTTGGCTCCCGCGAGATTCTCGCCTTACAATGCGTTATTTTTGTATTTTGGTTTTGAGATTTTGTTACTTTCCTCTTCTCTATTTTTCTTTTGTCTTTTTTACCCCTTTTATTTTCTAAATTAATTAACCATTAATTAAAACAACTAATCTTTTTTCGGATTTAATCTGATAAATATAAGTACGTAATCTTAAAAGGTGTTATTTTCTGTCTTTTTATGAATATTTGTCAGCTTTTTTCTGTGTGTTTTGTTACACACAAGTAAAAAAAACCTATGAAAGAAAATTACAATAAATAAATAAATTGTCAAACTTATGGAGAGTTGACTCACAGTATTATTATTATTATTATTATTATTATTATTTATGTTAATTAATTTATAATATTTTGAGGCAACAATAAATATTGATCAGACGTCCCAAAGATCAAGAAGAAATTTGACTCATTTTTCTTCATATAGCTCTGATAAAAAGCACCCGATGTAATAATTTTGACAGCTTGGATGATTTAAGAGCTCTTGCCCACGCCTCTATAAAATAAATTTATTTATATCATAAAGTATTTGTTTTAATTATATTATCATGTGACTGTGTATACGCATGATTTATATTTATAATATTAGACATATTATATATATATATATATAGAGCCTCAATTATGGACCCAGATTTTAATTATTTATTATAATTATGAAAAATAATATTTGTGATTTGTTGTTATTTGTGTACAAAAAAGAGTAAAGAAGAAAGAAGGGTTTTAATTGGAGAATATAAAGTAAAAAAAGAAATTAATGTAAAACATGATGGGGGGAGAAGCAAAAGTTGATGAAGCAGGTAGTGAAATACTAAAAAAATAAATAATTAATTAATTGCATGAAAATAGCATGCAACCTGCTGTTAAAATACGAGATGATCTGGCCCACCACACTACAACTTTTTCATGCAAAAGTTCTCGAGCAACTCAAAACACTGCAAAATTTATGAAACTTTATTTGGTTTTGGGTGAAAACAAGGGTGCATGGAAAAAAACAAATGTAAAGCGTCACCCTAGCAAGCTAACAAGTCACTTTCTTTTCAAAGTGGGGCCCAGAGAGGCAGATCTTACGGCTGCCACACCCTTCAGACGTCTACATCATTCCAACGAGATAGCTACACGTGTAAAGATCGTGGACCAAGAATGAATGATAGTGTAATGATGATAAAATAATTTTTTTTGACATTCTTAAGGAGTATTTTCGTGTGTGTGTGTGTGTGTGTGTGTGTGACAGTGCATTAGTGCAGGGCAAAATTTTGCAGCAACACCGACACTCTGATCTGATCAAATACTGAATCAATGCTGATCACAAACTGTACGGCCTCTCTTCCCTATATGGAGGTTGAGTAGCTTAAGGCTTTTAGGTCACGGTCACCTCCTTCCTTCTTTTACTCTTCCCCTTTTGTTAGTTTCTCCCTAACCTTTTTCAAAATTCAAATTTCAGTCCCACCGTCCGCCATTGTTGAATCAATAATGTTATACATCTTAAGTTTGTATATAGGCACATTATCGTAAACTACCTTTAAGGTTTCTGTTTTTTTTTTCATTCACATTATAACTTTTAAAACTTTGATAAAAACTACCCATTGTTTTCTTAAAACTATATCAAAGTTACGGCTTTGCTCTAACTCTATTACATTGTTGTTAGGGCAAAAGGTTTTGTTTTTAGTCAATGATAAGTGAGTTAAACAGTGAAAGGATAAGACAGTAAGCAGTATAATTACGTAATTGTCCTCAATTGTTACTTAAAAATACAATTTTAACTACAAACAAGTGGCTTCAAAATAAGTAAATTGTCCTTTATTTTAAAATTTTGAAAGCCCAACATTAAAAAAAATCTTGTCGTTGAAGTGATGTTTATGTACTGGCTATGAAGTCATTATTCTCCCAAACTTGAATAAGAAAGAAAACAAAAACCTTTGTAAGCATCAACACAACCTTCACCATAAGACTTTCACCAACCTTTCATTTTCGTAAGTAGGCAAACAATGAGTTAATCAAGCTTCAATATCTCTCCAACAAGAATTAAATTAGCAATCAATTTACAAAAAAAAATAAAACATCCAAAATCGCATCGCATTCACATCACACACACATAGGGATGGGAGCCCGAAAGCCCAAGGGGATTCCCCGATCTTGGTTCGAAGCCTGTTCAGGGAATCCCCGAAAAAAGCAATCCTTGAATTCCTTGTTTGGGGGTTTTTTGTATTTTTGTATCGTTAGTTTTATTATCCTTTTTTCCAAATTATATATACCAACAAAAAAAAAATTAAATATATAATATACATATTAAACGTAAAGACCATATCTTCAAAAAAGAAATTAAATCTATAATGTACATATTAAATATAAAAACCATCATACTAATATACAGTGTATAATGTATAATGTCAAATGTATACCATATATAATGTATAATGTATAATGTCAAATGTATATATAATGTATAATATATAATATCGAATATATAACTTTTGTTTTATAGCATTAACATATTATATATATTACAAATATTTATAATGATTTATTATATTTAATCTAGTTTTATTTATTTCCTATTTGTATATAGTTTCATAAAATACTTACACAATTATAATTTGTCATTGTATAATGTATAATTGATTTTCAAATATTAAAATTATTATAGGTATATAATATTATAATGTATAATGTATAATATCAAATGTATACCATATATAATGTATAATGTATAATGTCGAATGTATAACTTTTGTTTCATAGCATTAACATATTATGTATATATATTACAAATATTTATAATGATTTATTATATTTAATCTAGTTTTATTTATTATCTATTTGTATATAGTTTCATAAAATACTTACACAATTATAATTTGTCATTGTATAATGTATAATTGATTTTCAAATATTAAAATTATTATAGGTATATAATATTATAATGTATAATGTATAATATCAAATGTATACCATATATAATGTATAATGTATAATGTCGAATGTATAACTTTTGTTTCATAGCATTAACATATTATGTATATATATTACAAATATTTATAATGATTTATTATATTTAATCTAGTTTTATTTATTATCTATTTGTATATAGTTTCATAAAATACTTACACAATTATAATTTGTCATTGTATAATGTATAATTGATTTTCAAATATTAAAATTATTATAGGTATATATGATTGATTTTCAATTATTAAAATTAATATATATATATATATATAGGGCTGGGGAATTCGAGGTCGGGGCAAAACCTATCTCGGCCTCGGCCTGTCCCCAAATTCCAGGGCCAATCTTGGGCCTGATCTCGGAACGATTCAAGGAAAATCCACCCCGTTCGAGCCGAGGCGGGGCTTTGTGCCGATCCCTACACACACACACAGAGGTTTTAATCACGAATGTACCATTATCAATTGTCATAGCCGTATAAATTTTCCAAGGACACGCTATAAATGCACATTCAACTGTCATTCTTGAACTCTTATTCTTAAGTTTTACTGGTGCAATTCTAACTTGGATACAATAGCCTTTGTTACGGATGCAAGCTGTAGCAACTCTAGCAACTATGTCCTCCAATAAGCTACAAGAAGAGAGGAGATTAAAGCTCTGTTCTTTCAAGTTCATAGTCACATTATTTGTTTAAAAATGTTTCACTGCTCAACGGTCATATTAATGACAAGTTGATATTCAAAGAGTTTGTCTTAAAATTTTCATTATTCAATGGTCAAATTAACGACAAAGGTACAAGTTCTATTAAGTGGTGTTAGCTCTCATAAGTTCGATGATGTCGTTTTCTCTGCACAGTGAAAGTGGAAAATGCAACGATTTTAGACCAAACTACAAGGCCTTAACAATTTCTGCTTACTGTTCTTCCTTAGAAAAACACAGATCCTATAGCCTAGAAATTGTTACTTTGTGTTTGCTATGTAAACATCGAATGATTGAGATGTTTTATTGTGGTAAATCACATGGATTGCCACCTTAGACCATTTTGCAACTATATAAGCATTTTGTAAAATCAATTTCAGTGTGAAATGAAGTAGAAAAGTTTAGCTCTCTCTCTCTCAAATTTTGTATGTTTGTTCTGGAAAGTTTTACACTTTTTGGTTTTTCTTCATTTGGTCCTAGGATTCTCACATGGTATCAAAGCTACTTGACTAACATCATGGCTGAGTTCATCTTTTCTCCTAATATGACTGAAAAAACTCCAAGAAAATTTGCTAGAAAATCAGTTCAAATCGGTGATTAGTTGACAAATTTTACCTTTTCTTCATCATCACAACCTACCCATCCTATGTTATTTTTTGCACAACCAATTTAAGTATCAAATCCTCAATGGTATCTTGACTCTGGAGCCACAAGCCACATCACTTTAACAGCTCAAAATCTCAATTTTAGTAATCCATACTGTGGTTTAGAAAAACTTCAAGTTGGAAGTGGTCAATGTCTTGATATTACTCACACATGTGACTTTCTTTTCCTTACTTTTGTTCTTTCAGAGAACCTAAAAGTTATTAGAGTATTACTAGTACCTGGAATTACAAAAAAAATTGATGACTATATCAAAATTAAATCAAGATAATGAAGTTGTTGTTGAGTTTTCTGCTACCAAGTGTATCATTAAGGACAAGGTGTCTCAAGCAATTCTGTTGCAAGACATACTTAAAAAAGGATTGGATCAACTAATTCAAGTTCAAGCTAATTCTTGGTTGTCAACTGCTCATGGTTCTAATGTTTCAAATTTTTGAGACAAAAATAAAGATACTGGAATAAGTGTACCTGTGCTTTCAAAACGTTACTTAATGATTCCATGTAAAATTGGTTCAAAAATTGAAAAAGTGTACACAACTGATGTAGTTACTAAGATCAAATAGAATTCCAGTGCTCTTTTATGACATATGAGGCTTGGTCATTCTCACAATAAAATTTTACAAACTATTGTGAATCAATTTTCTAATAAAGTGAATGTTTTTGGAATGTCTTTAAAAAATTGTTCAGCTTGCAAATATGGAAAATTGTGTCAATTGCCTTTTCCCTCTTCTCAAACAGTAACTACAAAACCTTTAGAACTTGTTTTTACTGATTTATGAGGGCCAACACCCGTTGTTTCCAAAGAAGGTTATAGGTATTACATGTGTTTCTATGTGATTTTAGTAGATACTCCAAGATTTATCCTCTGAAGCAAACATCGGAAGTTTTTTCAATTAGTTTCATGCTCTTATTGAAAATCAGCTGAATACTAAAATAAAATACATGCAGATAGACTGGGAGGAGAATTTAGGTTTTTTCTACCATATTTAGCCAAGCACATAATTTTTTTTAAGCATCCATGTCCTCATACCCATCAACAAAATGGGAAAATTGAAAGAAAACATAGACACATTACAGAGATAGGACTAACCTTATGGGCTTAAGCTTCTATGCCATTTCAGTTATGGTGGCACTCTTTTCACATTGCAATCATTCTCATACTGTTGTTTTGCTGCTCTTGTCTCCATTTAAAAAGATTTTCATAGAACGCTAGATTATTAGTTTCAAAAAGTTTTTGAATGTAGGTGTTTTCCATATTTGAGACAATACAACACACACAAGTTTGCTTATCACACACAATCCTTTATTCTTGTTGAATATATTATCTCTCATGAAGGATACTTATGTCTCAGTGAAACATGGAAGATTTATATCTCCAAGAATGTTGAGTTTGATGAGACCAACTTTCCATGTAAAGAAACACAACAAATCTTTTTTTTTTTTTTTTTGTTAGAAAAGGTGAATTTCATAAAAGAAGAGAAACTATATAGAAAATTAGGGGCATACCCCCAAAAGAGGTCTAAAGAAGACCAGAACAGATGTGCCCATCTTTTTGGGCAAAAGGATGGGAGTGTTCGCCCAAAAAGGAGCACACAGGCTCTAAACAAAGGAGGGAGATGGGTACAGGTAACCTAATGGAGCTCACAAGCTCAAACCAAACAGAAAAGAGAAACAAGCACAAGCCCCAACCAAGAGCGCACAAGCTCAAAACAAACAAGACTAGTTTGTCAGGTAGGCTTCAAATGACATACTTGGATGTCATACTTGTAGGCTAGGTTAGAAGCTCGATCTTGGACTATGGAAAGGATGTCATCAGTGATCACACGCGAGGTCTTACTCTCATGGCTAAACACATGGTTATTCCGTTCACACCAAATGAAGTAAACTATGGCAAAGAAGACTAACTGTGCAAGGAGATGTCTGAAGTCATCCTTGCATCAATGATATATACAAGACCATCCACTGGAGTAAAGTTGTCTAGGAGAATAGAGGTCAGACTATGAGGGCTTTGGAAGAAACCTCTCCCTAGATTGACACTGAGAAAACACAGCTGAAGAATAAATGCTTATGTGTCTCAATCATAGAGCCCTAGAGGACATAGCCAGCATAACCAATGAGGTCGTGCGATTGAAGGTGATCCATGGTATGAAGTCTAACTTGAGTGGCCAACCAAAGGATAAATGAATGCTTGGGATATGCCCCAGAAACCACAAGAGATGGAGTAAGAGTTCACCTCTCGCATGTCCCAGAGCAAGTTCTAAGCTAAACCAACAAAGAATTTGCTAGAAGAGTGTCCCTTCCAAATAATGTAGTCACTGATCTCAGATCTCCGAGCCTGATTGATGGAATCCCATATCGACTGAATAGCTGAATCCCCAATAGGAAAGGCCCAGATGCCATTGACATTGATATATGAAACTCTAGCATCCCAAGAGAGCCTTGTGGAAGATAAGATCCAAAAAGAAAAAAATATCACATAACTGATCGTGCGGTGACCAAAAATCCTACCTAAGAAAGTATCTCGCCTATCCCTTATGCATGTGACAAAAAAACCTCTACACCACTCTCGGCTTGAGAGGATCTTCCTCTAAGACCATAAAGCCTTGGAGGGAACATGAACATGCCAAAAGGAACGACTTCTCAAAACAATAGAATGAACCTAAGAGGACCAAATCGTGGTGCGAATCCTGAGAAGTCTTCAAACATGAGTGAGAATGATTGCCTTATTCCAAGTCTAGATCCGTTTGATTCCTACCCTGCTTTCTTCTTCAGATAACAGAGAGAAACCCAGGCTACCTTAACGCTAAAATGAGAAATAAAAGTCCCCTTCCATAAAAATGTAGCTAAAATGCTCTCAATCTTTCTCATAGTGGCCTTTGAGAGAATACAAAGAGAAGAACAATACATGTCAAAATGTCTTGAATAATGATACAAGTGAGCAGAATGTTTTATTAAAGTGGCAGCTTCTATGTAAGTTACATGATACCAAAACTCAAGTTTACTCAAAATGCTTATAGTAATTTTGATACTTTATCATGCTCATCCACCAAGACTTCCAATGCTTTTAATAATTATGAGTCATATAGTTCAGCTTTTCATAATACCTATTCAGGCTTATGTCAAGTTATTTTTTACAATGACTTATTCCCTTACTCAAATTGAAAGTACACTTACTTGTTGCTGAGCATCACAGAACTTCATATTAAAATTAGCAGGTAACACTTATCCAATGGGTACAAGAGCAAAGGTAGCATGTTTTGATCAAAACTAGGTCCAAATGGCTACCACAGCTTCAAATTGTGAACCATCTAATGTTAATGAAGCCTCGAGTTCAAAAGAATGGTTTTTTGCAATGTAGGCAAAGTATAATGCCTTAATGACAAATAATACCTAGACTCCGATACCATATGATGACAAGAACACGGCTCTGGTTGACAACCAATGGGTTTTTATAATCAAACATAATGTGGATGGCACTATTCATGGGTACAAGGTCAGATTAGTAGCTAAAGGCTTCTAACAAACTCCAGGGGTAAATCACTTTGAAACCTTCTCTCTTGTATAAAACCATGTACTATAAGGATTGTCCTTACACTTGTTGTTTACTACAAGTGGAGAATTTAACATATTGATATAAATAATTCCTTCTTGAATTAAGATCTTGTTGAGATAGTATACATGACTCAATCTGCTGGCTTCATTGATTCAACAAATCCTTCATATGTGTGCAAATTGAATAAGGCTTTATATGGTCTTAAACAAACTCTTTGAGCTTGGTTTGAAAAACTTAAAGATGCATGGACTGTCTGGAATTTTCAGACTTTCTCTTTGATACAAGACTGTTTATATATCACCATAAAGACATAGTAATTTATCTCTTAGTTTTTGTTGATGACATACTGATCACAAACGTTGATTTTGCATACATTCAAGTTCTTGTCAAGGAACATAACCAAACTTTTGCTCTAAAAGATCTGGGAGAATTTAGCTATTTTCTTGGTTTTGAAGCTGTCAAAACATTTGTTGGTATTTTTCTAAACCAGCCAAAATCTATTTCTGATCTACTTAAAGAAGCTCGGATATTTGATGCAAATCCTAGCTTTACACTAATAGTAGCTAATACCAAACTGATTCGAAATGAAAACCCTTTGTTTAACAATCCAACACTCTATCAAAATTTGATTGGAGGTCTGCAATATTTAACAATGACAAGATCTAATATGTTCTTTGTAGGAAACAGGTTAAGTTAATTTCTTCAAGCTCCTTCAATTATGCACTAGATAGCTTGTAAAAGAGTGTTTGGTTACATAAAAGGTACATTTTATCATGACATTTTGTTTCAATCATCTTCCAAATTAATACTTAAAGGTTTTGCTGATGCAAATTGAGCGAATGATTTGAATGATGAAAAATCAATTAGTGGTTTTTGTATTTTTCTTGTTGGAAATCTTATTAGTCAGTCTTTTCGTAAACAAAAAGTTGTTGCCTTAAGTTCCATAGAAGCTGAGGATCGAGCACTTGCATTGGCATCCATTGAAATTGTTTGGATTCAGCAGCTACTTAAGGAATTGAAGATTCTTATTTCTTTCAAGACTGTTTTGTGGTGTGATAATAAAAGTGTAGGTCCTCTTGCAGCTAATCATGTTTTTTCATGCTCGAACAAAACACATAGAAATTGATTCCCATTATGTTTGAGATTTGCTTGTTTCTCAACAGATTGCAGTTCAATAGATTGCTTTTGAATTTCAGATAGCAGATCTCCTCACAAAACCTCTACCTATTACCAAGTTTCACATACTATATAGCAAACTTCAACTGAATTCGTTATTTAGCATGAGGGGTGATGTTAAAGGTGAGAATAATGCTAAAAGTTCAACTAAAGAAATAAATTTAGAAGGGAGATTCAACAACTGCAAAAGAAGAAGTGTAGGTGCAAAAGTATTTTTGAAAATTTGTTTAAAGCCTAGGAAAGTTCATTTAGTTGAAGTGCTGCGTTTTTTTGTAATTAGGTCATCATTTTCTATCTGCTTGGCTTAAGGGAGGATGTTATGAACTTGAAGAATAATAATTTGTGTATCCTAGTAATGCAAGCTGGTAATACAAGCTGAAAAGTTTAGCTGAAGAGATTAGAAGGGTGATTCAGCAACTGCAAAAGAAGAAGTACAGGTACACAAGTATTTTTGAAAATCTATTAAAATCCTAGGAAAGTTCATTTAATTGAAGTGTTGCGTTTTTGGTAATTAGTTTCTCAATTTCTATCTGCTTGGTTTAAGGGAGGATGTTATGATCTTGAAGAACAATAATTTGCGTAACTTGGTAATGCAAGCTAGTAATACAAGCTGCAGTACAAAATTTCTATCTATTTGGCTTTGGGGAGGATGTTATGGTTGCAAGCTGCAACAACTTTGTTCTATTCTCCAGCAAGCTACAACAACAACAATTCCAACAAGTTGCAACTACTAAGAAGAAATGAGATTAAAGCTCTATTCTTTCAAGTTCATAGTAATAGTATTTGTTTTAAGATGTTTCACTGCTCAACAATCATATTAACGGAAAGTTGATATTAAAAAAGTTTTGTTAATTTTTTTACTGTTCAACGGTCATATTAACGGCACAAGCTATAAGTTCAATTAAGTTGCGTTAGCTCTCATAAGTTTGACAACACCGTTTCCTCTACACAACGAAAGTGGAAAAATGCAATGATTTGAGATCAAGCTATAGGGTTTTACATTTTCTACTTACTGTTCTTGCTTTTAAAAAAACAAAGATTTTATGGTTTGGAAATTGGTATTATGTGTTTGTTATGTAAAATTGAATGTTTGAGATTTCTTACCGTGGTAAATCACATGAATTGCCATCTGAGACCATTTTGCAACTATATAAGCATTCTGTAAAATCAGTTTCAATGTGAAATGAAAAACAAAAGTTTTCTCTGGAAAGTTTTACACTTTCTGTTAGAAAAGGTAAATTTCATAAAAGAAGAGAAACTATATAGAAAATTAGGGACATACCCCCAAAAGAGGTCTAAAGAAGATCAGAACAGATGTGCCCATCTTTTTGGACAAAAGGATGGGAGTGTTCGCCCAAAAGGGAGCACACAGGCTCTAAACAAAGGAGGGAGATAGGTACAGGTAACCTAATGGAGCTCGCAAGCTCAAACCAAACAGAAAAGAGAAACAAGCACAAGCTCCAAACAAGAGCGCACAGGCTCAAAACAAACAAGACTAGTTTGTCAGGTAGGCTTCAAATGACATACTTGGATGTCATACTTGTAGGCTAGGTTAGAAGCTCGATCTTGGACTATGGAAAGGATGTCATCAGTGATCACACGCGACGTCTTGCTCTCATGGCTAAACATATGGTTATTCCGTTCACACCAAATGAAGTAAACTGTGGCAGAGAAGACTAACTGTGCAAGGAGATGTCTGAAGTCATCCTTGCATCAATGATATATACAAGACCGTCCATTGGAGGTAAGCTGTCTAGGAGAATAGAGGCCAGACTAGGAGGGCTTTGGAAGAAACCTCTCCCTAGACTGACACTGAGAAAACACAACTGAAGAATAAATGCTTATGTGTCTCAATCATAGAGCCATAGAGGACATAGCCAGCAGAACCAATGAGGTCGTGCGATTGAAGGTGATCCATGGTATGAAGTCTAACTTGAGTGGCCAACCAAAGGATAAATGAATGCTTGGGATATGCCCCAAAAACCACAAGAGATGGAGTAAGAGTTTACCTCTCGCATGTCCTAGAGCAAGTTCTAAGCTGAACCAACAAAGAATTTGCTAGAAGAGTGTCCCTTCCAAGTAATGTAGTCACTGATCTCGGATCTCCAAGCCTGATTGATGGAATCCCATATCGATTGAATAGTTGGATCCCCAATAGGAAAGGCCTAGATGCCATTGACATTGATATATGAAACTCTAGCATCCCAAGAGAGCCTTGTGGAAGATAAGATCCAAAAAGGAAAAATATCACATAACTGACCGTGCGGCGACCAAAAATCCTACCTAAGAAAGTATCTTGCCTATCCCCTATGCATGTGACAAAAAGACCTCTACACCACTCTCGGCTTGAGAGGATCTTCCTCCAAGACCAAAAAGCCTAGGAGGGAACGTGAACATGCCAAAAGGAACGACCTCTCAAAATAATAGAATGAACCTAAGAGGACCAAATCGTGGTGCGAATCATGAGAAGTCTTCAAACATGAGTGAGGATGATTGCCTTATTCCAAGTCTAGATCCGTTTGATTCCTACCTTGCTTTCTTTCTTCAGATAACAGAGAGAAACCTAGGCTACCTTAACGCTAAAATGAGAAATAAAAGTCCCCTTCCATAAAAATGTAGCTAAAATGCTCTCAATCTTTCTCATAGTAGCCTTCGGGAGAATACAAAGAGAAGAACAATACATGTCAAAATGTCTTGAATAATGATACAAATGAGCAGAATGTTTCATTAAAGTGGCAGCTTCTATGTAAGTTACATGATACCAAAACTCAAGTTTACTCAAAATGCTTATAGTAATTTTGATACTTTATCATGCTCATCCACCAAGACTTCCAATGCTTTTAATAATTATGAGTCATATAGTTCAGCTTTTCATAATACCTATTCAGGCTTATGTCAAGTTATTTTTTACAATGACTTATTCCCTTACTCAAATTGAAAGTACACTTACTTGTTGCTGAGCATCACAGAACTTCATATTAAAATTAGCAGGTAACACTTATCCAATGGGTACAAGAGCAAAGGTAGCATGTTTTGATCAAAACTAGGTCCAAATGGCTACCACAGCTTCAAATTGTGAACCATCTAATGTTAATGAAGCCTCGAGTTCAAAAGAATGGTTTTTTGCAATGTAGGCAAAGTATAATGCCTTAATGACAAATAATACCTAGACTCCGATACCATATGATGACAAGAACACGGCTCTGGTTGACAACCAATGGGTTTTTATAATCAAACATAATGTGGATGGCACTATTCATGGGTACAAGGTCAGATTAGTAGCTAAAGGCTTCTAACAAACTCCAGGGGTAAATCACTTTGAAACCTTCTCTCTTGTATAAAACCATGTACTATAAGGATTGTCCTTACACTTGTTGTTTACTACAAGTGGAGAATTTAACATATTGATATAAATAATTCCTTCTTGAATTGAGATCTTGTTGAGATAGTATACATGACTCAACCTGTTGGCTTCATTGATTCAACAAATTCTTCATATGTGTGCAAATTGAATAAGGCTTTATATGGTCTCAAACAAACTCTTTGAGCTTGGTTTCAAAAACTTAAATGTGCATGGACTGTCTGGAATTTTCAGACTTCCTTTTTGATACAAGACTGTTTATACATCACCATAAAGACATAGTAATTTATCTCTTAGTTTTTGTTGATGACATACTGATCACAGACGTTGATTTTGCATACATTCAAGTTCTTGTCAAGGAACTTAACCAAACTTTTGCTCTAAAAGATCTGGGAGAATTGAGCTATTTTCTTGGTTTTGAAGCTGTCAAAACATTTGTTGTTATTTTTCTAAACCAGCCAAAATCTATTTCTGATCTACTTAAAGAAGCTCGGATATTTGATGCAAATCCTAGCTTTACACTAATAGTAGCTAATACTAAACTGATTCGAAATGAAAACCCTTTGTTTAACAATCCAACACTCTATCAAAATTTGATTGGAGGTCTGCAATATTTAACAATGACAAGATCTAATATGTTCTTTGTAGGAAACAGGTTAAGTTAATTTCTTCAAGCTCCTTCAATTATGCACTAGACAGCTTGTAAAAGAGTGTTTGGTTACATAAAAGGTACATTTGATCATGACATTTTGTTTCAATCATCTTCCAAATTAATACTTAAAGGTTTTGCTGATGCCAATTGGGCGAATGATTTGAATGACGAAAAATCAATTAGTGGTTTTTGTATTTTTCTTGTTGGAAATCTTATTAGTTGGTCTTTTCGTAAACAAAAAGTTGTTGCCTTAAGTTCCACAGAAGCTGAGGATCGAGCACTTGCATTGGCACCCATTAAAATTGTCTGGATTCAGTAGCTACTTAAGGAATTGAAGATTCTTATTTCTTTCAAGACTGTTTTGTGGTGTGATAATAAAAGTGTAGGTCCTCTTGCAGCTAATCATGTTTTTTCACGCTCGAACAAAACACATAGAAATTGATTCCCATTATGTTTGAGATTTGCTTGCTTCTCAACAGATTGCAGTTCAATATATTGCTTTTGAATTTCAGATAGCAGATCTCCTCACAAAACCTCTACCTATTACCAAGTTTCACATACTATATAGCAAACTTCAACTGATTTCGTTATTTTGCCTGAGGGGTGATGTTAAAGGTGAGAATAATGCTTAAAGTTCAACTAAAGAAATAAATTTAGAAGGGAGATTCAACAACTGCAAAAGAAGAAGTGTAGGTGCAAAAGTATTTTTGAAAATTTGTTTAAAGCCTAGGAAAGTTCATTTAGTTGAAGTGCTGCGTTTTTTTGTAATTATGTCATCATTTTCTATTTGCTTGGCTTAAGGGAGGATGTTATGAACTTGAAGAATAATAATTTGTGTATCCTAGTAATGCAAGCTGGTAATACAAGCTGAAAAGTTTAGCTGAAGAGATTAGAAGGGTGATTCAGCAACTGCAAAAGAAGAAGTACAGGTGCACAAGTATTTTTGAAAATCTATTAAAATCCTAGGAAAGTTCATTTAATTGAAGTGTTGCGTTTTTGGTAATTAGTTTCTCAATTTCTATCTGCTTGGTTTAAGGGAGGATGTTATGATCTTGAAGAACAATAATTTGCGTAACTTGGTAATGCAAGCTAGTAATACAAGCTGCAGTACAAAATTTCTATCTATTTGGCTTTGGGGAGGATGTTATGGTTGCAAGCTGCAACAACTTTGTTCTATTCTCCAGCAAGCTACAACAACAACAATTCCAACAAGTTGCAACTACTAAGAAGAAATGAGATTAAAGCTCTATTCTTTCAAGTTCATAGTAATAGTATTTGTTTTAAGATGTTTCACTGCTCAACAATCATATTAACGGAAAGTTGATATTCAAAAAGTTTGTGTTAATTTTTTTACTGTTCAACGGTCATATTAACGGCACAAGCTATAAGTTCAGTTAAGTGGCGTTAGCTCTCATAAGTTTGACAACACCGTTTCCTCTACACAACGAAAGTGGAAAAATGCAATGATTTGAGATCAAGCTATAGGGTTTTACATTTTCTACTTACTGTTCTTGCTTTTAAAAAAACAAAGATTTTATGGTTTGGAAATTGGTATTATGTGTTTGTTATGTAAAATTGAATGTTTGAGATTTCTTACCGTGGTAAATCACATGAATTGCCATCTGAGACCATTTTGCAACTATATAAGCATTCTGTAAAATCAGTTTCAATGTGAAATGAAAAACAAAAGTTTTCTCTGGAAAGTTTTACACTTTCTGGGTTTTCTTCATTCGGTCCTAGGATTCTCGTAGTCTTTAAACACTGTTCTAAACTCTATCACATTAATGAAAGTATGTCCAACTACAAATTTAATCTTACCATTTGGATCAAGTTTGAATTTCTTTCGACAAAATTGCCTAGTCATTTTCATAGTTGTTGGCTCTTCATTTTTAGATGGAGGTTAGGTCAGTTAGTCATTCATTTTAATGGGCGAAACTTACAGTTCAGGGTGTTAAATGATAAAGGATAAGCTACTAGTCATTTACTTGTATTGTTGATTGTCGTTTTTACCCTATTCTTTTTCTTTTATTTTTTCCCTGTATATAGGTTTATTTGCTGGCAGAATACCATAGGCTTGGTTTGTTAGTCTGTTAGAATCTTTTCTATATATATGCATGTTGCTGTGCATCATTCATTGTGTACTGTTTTACCAAATAGTGGAATCATTTTCCAGCCATCGTTTTGCTCTCTCTGTTTCCTTTGTTTGCTGTTTACTTACATGGTATCAGAGCTACCGAGAGTTTTTTTTCCATGGCAACTTCTGATTCTGATTCTGATTCCTCCTAATCCCACTATGACCACAAATCAAACACCTCATCTCCCTATCTCAACCTTCTTGATCCAGTGAACCCTTATCGCCTTGACCATGGTGATAATCCCGCTCTAACCCTTGTCTCTGATCTTCTCTCGACAGATAACTATGCTACCTGGTCTCGCTCCATGCGTCGATCTCTCCGTGCCAAAAACAAATTAGGATTCATCAACGGAATCCTCTCCAAACCTAAACACCTCGATGATCCTTTACTTGAGCTCTGGGAGCGTTGTAACGACATGGTCGTTTCTTGGCTCCACAATTCAATCAGTCTGTCTCTTCAATCTAGTGTTCTATTTGTTGATAATACACAAGACATCTGGTTGGATCTTGAAGCACGTTTTTCTCACCAAAATGGCCCCCGCATCTATCAGCTTAAAAAGGCAATGGCTGCTCTCCTTCAAGAACATGATTCGGTAAGCACTTACTTTGGAAAATTAAAATCTCTTTGGGATGAGCTCTCTATGTACGATCCTTTCCCTACTTGTAAGTGTGGTGCCATGAAAACCTTGTTGGATCGCTACCAGCAAGACTGTGTGCTTTAGTTTTTAATGGGTCTTCATGACTCCTATTCCCACATCCGTGACCAGATCATGCTTCTGGATCCCTTTCCCCCTGTTTCAAAAGTCTTTTCTCTTGTGTAGCAGCAAGAACACCATCACCAAATTACTTCCCATACCCCATCCACCGAAACCATGGCCATAGCTGTCAAGAAACCATATACACCATACAAATCTTTCCCCAAACCGAACCATCCTTCCAAGAAAGATCGCCCATATTGTAGCCATTGCAAAATCCCCGGCCACTCCTTTGAAACATGCTTCAAAGCTGGCAATGCTGAGCCGCCCCTTTGTTCGCATTGTAACTTAACTGGGCACACCATTGAGAAGTGTTACAAACTCCATGGCTACCCTCCAGGACACAAATACCACACTAAACAGCAACCATCTCCTGCCTTTCTTGCTAATCAGACTGCTCTCTCTTTTGCTACTGACCCTGAAGATAAGGGTGATGACAAGTACGTTCTGACCAAGCAACAATATCTGCATATCATAGCACTACTCCATCCTCAGGAATCTCAAATTGAGGCTTCTGCTGTTCATTCCAGCAATCCACCTTTAATTCGTACAGAGATGTCTGGTATTCCCTTTTCTTTATCTATACACACAAACATTTTCAATCCTGACCCATCCATCAATTAGATCATTGACACAGGCGCTACAGACCATATGGTCTGCAACACCTCTTTCTTCACCTCTATTACTTCCACTGTTTCTTATTTTGTAAAACTCCCAAATGGGAATTCAGCACCTGTTACACACATTGGGACCATTCACTTATCCGGTTCCATTATTCTTAAAGATGTTCTATGCGTTCCTTCTTTTTCATTCAACTTAATTTCTGCAAACAAACTAACTATTCAACTTCATTGTTGTTTGCTTTTCTTTTCTACTCACTGTTTTATACAGGACCTGCTTGCATAGAGAATGATTGGAACGGGTGAACTCCGGCATGGCTTATATCATTTCAGTTGCAAGGATGTTCTTCCCTCAGCTCTCACAAATTACCTTTCGGCTTTCCCTTCCACAAGACATACTCCTTTTACTTGTTTTTCTTCTGTTACAAACTCTGTTTCTAGCATAGATCTTTGGCATTGTCGCCTAGGTCACTTATCTCATTCTAGGTTACATTTAATTTCTGATCCTATTATACACAGACAGAGTTCATCCATTAATACAAATTCTTGCAGCATTTGTCCCTTAGCTAAATTTAACCGTCTCCCTTTTCCTGTGAGCTCCCATTCATCTTCACATATTTTTGAATTAGTTCATTGGGATATATGGGGACCTTGCTCAGAAATCGCACATGATGGTTCACGATACTTCTTAACCATCGTTGATGATTTTTCCCCAACAACATGGCTTTATTTACTTGCCACCAAAACAGAAACCAGAAAATGCATTGAGGCTTTCTATAATCTTGTTGAGACACAATTTCACACAAAAATCAAAGTCCTTCGAAGTGACAATGGTGCTGAGTTTAATATGCAAGATTTTTTTAATAAAACCGGCATCATCCATCATAAAAGTTGTGTGGCCACTCCTCAACAAAATGGAATTGTTGAGCGAAAACATCAACATTTGTTAAATATGGCACGGGCCCTTCTTTTCCAAGCTGGTCTTCCCTTAATTTACTGGAATGAATCCATACTCACTGCCACATATATTATTAACCGGCTTCCCACACCCCTCTTAGATAATAAAACACCATATGAGCTCCTTTTTCACAAACCACCTGAATATGCCCACATGAGAATCTTTGGTTCTCTTTGTTTTGCTGCCACTCTTTCCCATAATCGAAAAAAATTTGACCCTAGAGGTTAGGCTTGCATATTCCTTGGTTATCCTTTTGGAACCAAGGGCTATAAACTTTTGGATATTAAAACTAGCACCATTTTTATTTCAAGGGATATTTCCTTTCATGAATTTATTTTTCCATTTCAGACCACCAACTTACCCGTCTCCACTAATCCTTCTCTAACTTTTTTCTCTTCTTCCCAATCTCCTCCTCCCATTCTAAATCCTCCTACTATTATGGTTCCAGCTCCACCTCTCTCACAACCTACTCCAATCCTTTCCCCTCCACCACATATCCGTAATTCCCCGCCCTCCACTTCCACTTCCCCTTCCTCTATTCCTACTTTTTCTTCCTATCCAACCACCATTCAATCTCAACCTCAACCCCTACCACTTCGAAAATCCACCAGAACCAGAAATGCACCTCAATACCTCAAGGATTTTCACTGTCAACAAGCCTTGCTTGATTCACCTCAACAATCGTTTTCCACAGCAGCTCCTTTATCAAATGGTAAGTGCTATTTTCTCTCTAATTATTTGTCTTACAAATTTTTTAACCCTTCTTTTCAAGCNAAGAAAGAAAAACCAAAAGCTCTGCCCTCTCTATCTATCTATCTATCCAAGGGATGGATATCACCCAAATTTCTCATACCGGTCAGCTTCAAAGCCCTGGAAGATTATTTAAATTTGACTTTTGGTTGTAAGAATTATATGTCAAAAACTTCAACCTGTGTACCTTTCCAGTACATCATTTCACCCAAAAATAGTGACTAGTGATGTTATATTACGTTTATTAATTATTTTGAAACAATTCCTTCTACATATTAATTGATTTAACCTGGAAATTACATCAATATTGAACTATATTACTCCAGATAAGCACCCACGATCTTTCTCTCACTTTGACAGGCAAGTTGTTGGAATTAGAAGCCTTAAAATCAATTCAAAGGCTTCTAAAATATAAGAGAGATGAACTGGTGCAAAGGAAGCAAAACAAATTCATTCATTCAATAGCTCTTCTTCATACATAGGGAAGAGAAACATACATCAATCTCTCTCCCTCATAATGTCTCTCCCATGAGGGAGAGAGTAGAGTTAGGCAAAAGGCTTGGCCTAAAAATCAGTCTCAAGATCGGTCCTTGGGAGGACAGGTCCCTGTAGGATCGGTCCAGGGACTAGACTGGGCCCTGGGGAGGGTGACTGATCCCAAGTTTGGCTCCTCCTCCAAGGCTCGGGAGTGGGACGAGCCCGATTAATTTGAAAAACCTCTTGACAAATAACCAAAACCCCCTTATAATATATAAAATACATAATAAATTCAAGGGTTAAAAATAATTTTATAATTAATGGTTAAATTAAATTTTTCTAGGCCCATAGGAACGGTCCTAAACAGGCCAGGCCTAGGCCTGGGATCGGTCTGGGCCCTCACAAAAGTGACGGGCTCAAGACTAGTCCCAGCCAATTTGGTTGGGACCGTTGGGCCCAACTTTTGCCCACCTCTAGGAGAGAGATACATCACTCTCTTCTCTATCCAACAAGGAAGAGATACAATCTCTCTTTCTCTTCACTAAGCCATATATTCTTCGTTCCCTTATTTATATATTTGTATAAGGGATAAGATTTACTTAACTAAAACAACTGTCAAGATAACAATTAAGGAAGTTACAGAATCATAACTGCAAATAACTACATTTTGATTCAATCTAAACAACAAACTTCCTTTGCCCATGTCGTGGCATAGATTTTCTTCTGCCGTGGCATGCTGTTCTCTGGAACTTTTCCAGAGCAGATTTCTTCTTGGTGCCACGGCATGACTTTCTCTATGCCGCAACATTCATCTTCCGCCGTGGCAAACCTTTCTCTATGTTGCGGCATGCTTTCTTCTGGACATCTTTAGAGTCCTCCAGCCGCCATTCTCGCAGACATTCTTACCGCCATTCTTCTTCTACCAAAGAGATTCAATCTTTAACATAAGTCAATTAATTTATACTAAGTCAGTCATTCATTTTAGTGGGGGAAACTTACAGTTCAGGGTGTAAAGTTGGCTACTTAAAAGGAGTGTACGTGACATTAATCCTTAAGAATGATATAATCATATATTACAAATGTATCCTTAAAATAATGTTAAAGGATATTTCGGAGACAAAATTTGAGAAACAAACAAAACGGAGATACATAGAATTCATTTTGAAGAATAAATGCACCTAGGTTGGTGATCTTACATTCATAATAATTTAAGGAGGTGGGATATTCATCACCTACTGAGCCAAGGAATAATATTGGTATTTGCTAATTAACAGGATTATACACCTACTGAGTCAAGGAATAATATTTGTATTTGCTAATTAACAGGATTATACAAAATATATTTCTCAGGTTTCAAAAGATGGGATTCAATCATTGTGCACCCAGCAAACCATTTGCTTTGTGGCATGTTACTCTATTATGTATTATTCATCTAAAACACTAACAATTTTAGGTTGGTGTTGCGCTTGATAAATCAAAGGAAAACAAATATATTGAAGAAACTCAAAAGAGAGGAGGCTAGGGTTTCATCCATAGGAACGTCCTAAAAGCAATACAGTAAAAACACGAAGATGAAGATAAAGATAAAAAGGTTACAAGGAAAAAGGCTAAACTGCCCTTATACGTGAAAAATACTAAACTACCATTAAGATAATAATTCTACATCCTCTCAAACTCATAATGCAGCAGCACGTAGCATTGGGAGTTTGCCAACCAAAAAACGAAAACACAATATAGAATGAGGTTTTGTAAACAAATCAACTAGGAAGAGGAAATAAAAGGCAAAGTAAGAGTGCCATGCTGAAGAACATGATGAGTTACATGATAGTTGATCTCAATATGCTTAGTCTGCTTTTGGAAGACAAAGTTGGGTGTTATCTGAATAAGCACTTTTGTTATCACAATAAATAGGGTGGGATGAGGAAGAGAAACACCCATATCACCCAGTAGCCACTATAACCAAACAATCTCAGAAGTAGTAGAAGCCATAGCACGATACTCTACTTTAGTGGAAGATCTGGAAACAACCGTTTGCTTTTTGCTCTTCCAAGAAATAAGAGAGTCACCCAAAAAGATATAAAAACCTTAATGGACTTGTGATAAATAGGATCACTAGCCCACTCATCGTTAGAGTATGCACATAATTCTAAGGATAAGTAGAAGGAAATCAGGAGACTTTGAAAAAGAGTGCCACGAAGATATAGCATAATACGAAGAACAATAGTCCAATGAACTATAGTAGGAGAGGCAACAAACTAACTAACAACATGAACAAAAAAAGTAATACTTGGACAAGTCATAGTAAAGTAAACTAAATTTCTAACAATAGTAAGATATAAGGTAAGATCTGACAAAGGGATACCATCATAAAAAGAATAACGAATGTTAACTTCCAGAGGAGTATCAATTGTCTTTGTATCAGTAAGGTGAGCATGCTCAAGAATATCAATTGTGTAATTAGACTGAGAAAGAAGATAACGTTCAGGAGAGAAGGCTACTTCAATCCCTAAGAAGTAACGTAAGTCTTTCATTCAAATTGACTAGGTAATTGAGACTTCAAAATTGCAATCCCATCAATACCATCATCAATAATAATCATGTTATCAACATATAAGGAAAAACAATATGTGACCTGTGGAGGCTTTCTTTACAAAGAAAAGCTCAATCATGATCACCAAGACAAAAACCAAAAGAGGTAATTACAATAGAGAACTTTTCAAACCATGCTCGAGGTGCTTGTTTAAGACCATATATAATTTTCTTAAGTTTACAAACTTCTCTAGGGTTATGAGAAACACCCGAAGAAGGGAGCATGTAAACCTCTTCTTGGAGATCACCATTCATGAAGACATTTTTAATGTCTATTTGAGAGAAATTCCATTAACGAACATAAGCAACTGCAATAAGAGCAGGGACAATAGTCATTTTTACAACAAGAGCAAAAGTTTTCTTGTAATCCATACCATATTATTGAGAAAATCCCTGTCCAACTATTCTTTCTTTATATTGCTTAATTGATCTATCACACTATGTTTTGATTTTGTACACCCAACTAGAACCTATTGTACTTTTACCAGGAGGTAGAGGGAACCAAGTCCCAAGCATCTGTCTTATACAAAGGATCAATAACTGCCTTCTTGTAGGAAGAAGGCTCATAAACATTGTGAATGGCAGCTAATAAGGAAGAAAAATAAGGTGAATGACAAGAATATTTTTTTTTTCTTCCATTATTTTGGAAACAATTTTACTTGCAATTCAGAAGGATGATTGTTTTGGCTACCGTAATTTCAAGAAAATTATTGATATATGCTATAATTTGCTATTTATTTCTTATAAGATTGCACAAACCAAATTTTTAACTTCATCAATCGTATAGCATTCGTACTCCGAAAATTGTCTATCCAATTGAGGTATTAATGCTCATAAATTATTCTAGACTCATGCTTATAATATTCCGGGATACAAGAATTGTATTTCAATGGCAACATAACATTTCTATAGTGATACTCTATATAAAAATAACTTCTATATAGTCATAAAAAATTTTGGTCTCAACTTGAGCCGGTTATAAATAAGATAAACTTCAAATTGTAATAAATTATAATTTAGGTTCCGTCTTAAGGAACTTGCCTCCACATAGTGATACTTATCTGTAAATTGCAAAAAATATATATTATGTTATATTAAAGTTTAAGATGAAATAAAATATTTATCTGAAATTATTTGGGACAATGATTTATAGTTGATTTGCTAGAGGAAGAAGGAAATATATCACTTGAATTGGTTGAAAATTGCATGAGTTGTGTTACAGTACAATGTATTTCCAAAATTTGCTTTGAGAGAAAAACATTAAAGAGAATGCAAAATTTGACTTTAAGATAACTTTACAATTTTTCCAACACTACATATTATATAATAATATAATATATAATAATATATATAATATATATATATACTTGTTTTTTTGAAACTATGTCTATCTTTTTTATCAATTTCTATACTTAGATTTGACATGTTCATGAATTATTAATATAGTAGATACTTTTCCTCTATACCCCTTGTACTAAGATAACTAAGACAAAATAATAATTTTTGTAACTACACTTTTAGTAACTTATACCCTCCTTAAGTAATAAATTTAGTTTGATCCTGCCATTATGATTATAGAGAGGTGTTATTGGATTAGGTAACCTATCTAAATCAATATTCAAAAGAAATGGTTAAGTTTTTTCCTTATTGATATTTCAGGCTCTTAAATGGTTATTTACATTACGCATTTTGCACTTTGCAGGCGACTAAATATCAGTGTTTTAAAACTCGGCCCAGCCTGATTGGTTGAATTGGTTCAACCGGGACTCGAGACCTTCACCAAGCCAGGTTACCAATTTTACTATTCATTAAAAACCCTAGAGATTAGGACAACAATCGATGAACAATTGGTGGTTGAGATGTTGGGGCTTTTGAAGAGAAAGGGCTAGTGAGTTAAAAAGTGGTGACATAGGTAATTTCCAGTGAGTGAAACAACTAGAAATCACAAAAATGATTGGCTGTTGCCGGCGATTGGCGAGGCGAACGGGGTGGGGTGAGATAGGTTTTGGTTAGGAGGCTGAGGGGAGAGTTTTCATAGTGATGGGGTGTGTTGTTGACGCTGCAAATATGCCCTATTTGGCCTTGGTTGTTGACGCTAATGGAGTAATTTGGGGTGTTTTTACAGGATTTCAAACTATAGGGACTTATGGAGTTTTAGAGGTGTTTTTGTTGAATTTCAAACATTTTGTCATGATGATGTCATCGGTTTGACCTGCTAGTTAAACCGGTTCAATTGAGACCTAGCCACTTTGTCGGGTTTAAAACCTTGCTAAATATATAGTTCTTTCTCTAGGAGGGACACCAACACCATTTATGAGCAAACAGTGATTAAGTTGGATATTAAACAGCTCTCCTTTTGCAAATTATTTGGGCTTGGATTTAAGTCGCTTCATCCACCTAATCCCACCGACCGTTTGAGCCTGGATCCCTCAAATTATGATGGGCTTATTATCAGGCTTGGTCAAAAACTTAAAGCCCACTCAGTTTTTTCAGACTCTTAAACTGTTATTTACATATAATTTCTTGAATCCAATGTGAAGTGACTGACAGCTTATAAAACAAACATCATCTTATAACATTTTGTGACTTTAATTTTCACCCTATTTCTTCTTCAAAAGTATAACCATTTCTTTCTTTTCAAGTCCATAGGTCATGGTTGAGGACTTGAGGCTGAGGTTGAGACAACTGTTTTAGGTAATAGTTGGCTTGACTATGACAACAAATTTCTTCCTAATTATAATCTGATATCACAGTTTGAAGGTACAATGATATCAAGTCGCAGAATTGTCCTTTACTAGTTGCCTTTATCTTTTCTTTAATACATTACAGAACTGGACCCGAATTCCTCACTCAAGACAAGACACATTGTTGCACACACATACATGTCAGATGGGCAAAGCTAACAGTCAATCACTCTTGCAAATACATTAAACCTTTCATTTTCTTCAAGGAAGTCCCGAAACTTGAAAGTGAAAAGCATGGTAGGAGGAAAGTTAACCACCAGGCCTCTGCTTGTCAAACAACAATGTAGTCCTGATGATATAATTAGCACCCACATTAATGGTGCTGAAAATGGTGGTGGAGGTTACACTGGTGCTGTATCAATATGTAGTTTTGATTCTAGTGTCAAAGCCCTTGTTGAATGTGATCAAATCATCATGTGTTAATTAACATGAATTAGGCAGTTGAATGTCGTCCACTCCCCAATGCTTGGTGTAACTTAAGAGATAATTAACTTGATCATCATGGTTTTGCTCTTACACTTTCAATTTTCCACTTGAATGGAGCTCTGCAGGTCACTACTCTGTCCATTAATTAGTTTAGTTCTGTCATTCTGTCTTGAGTAATGTGCTTACAGATTACATTACTCTCAGGAACATTCTTCATATTCTCAAGCATTTCTGGCTTCAGCCTCTTGTTCATCGGACAGATGGTTCCTGAAACCATGGGACGAACACTCGAAGTAATACAAGTATCAATTACAGGCAGTCTGCATTAGCGAAGAGCTAGGAAACCGTTTCCAATACTAAACCAAGATGTTTGATAAAAATTTCTGTCCTAATTGATCCTGATTCGACATTTTTTGTCCTCGTAACTTTTGAACAATGATTTCCCAGGAGCCGCCCGCCTGCCCCATAAGTGAACATTGTGTTACCATATTCAATTATTTGAAAGGGAGATTTTGGGACATATCACGAGTCAGGATAAAATTGTGTCTGACAAAAGTTACTTGTCTTGCTTGGCCAATAATGGAGTCAATTATATATGCGTTTGAGAGATATTTGATTATCAAGTCTATTTGATACCATTTGAATCTATTTTCTTTTTGAGTAACACGTTTTAGTGCTTCAAGAAAATCTGCAGCCCAACCACTAAGCTAAATTATTGGTGCCATAAACTTTTCCAATTCCCAACATTCATGGCATCAAATTATTACCACAAAAATAATACCAAAAGTCAGCCTTTCTTGTGCAACACTCCTTCCTCTTTTTTCAGTTAATCCTCTTTAATATAAAAATAATAAAAGATGATCACACTTGGGATTCTTCTCCAAGTTAGTAAATAAGGGTACCCAAAAAAAAAAAAAAAAAATACATGAATTTTATAGGTATAATACGATAAATGATTATGTTTATAAAAATTCGACCATAAAATTTGAATACGGAAAAAATATAGTACGGGTATATATTAGTTTAATACGATACATTATCAATAATACGTTTTGAAAAATAAGATAATATTAATCCTAATTTTAATATTTTTTATGATTATTGAATTAATCCTCATTTGTTTTTCCTTATAAATATATGATTTATATCTTTTTTAAATATAATATTTCAGTTTATAAAAAATTGTATTATTTAATTCGTAATTAATTATTATAAATATTATAAAAGTAGACCAATTACTAAACAAAACAAACAATTTTACTTGTCACTAAGTCGAAGAAGAATAGACAAAGAGCAGTACTTGTTGAAGAAAAGTTGAAGTAGAAGGGACGAAAAGGGTGCTAAAAAAGAGGAGAGAGGAAGAAGGCACCAAAAAAGAGAAGGAGAGAGGAAGAGGTGTAAAAAAGGAGAAGATAAGAAGTAGAGAGCGCAAAAAAGAGACTAAGTCAAACAATTTTGACAAAACTTCACTTAAAAAGACGATGTTTTGGTTCATTAAATAACAAAATTTTATTTTAAAAATATAGTTGAATTATACGCGAATTATAGATTGGGTTATATAATTTGACTGTGCTCATAGAATATGAGAATTCGCTTTTTATACGTGAATTTATTGACTAAGATTCTTCTAACATTTTAAGAGTCATCTTATTATGCATATAGTTTATGGAATTTGTTCATCATGTCTAGTGTTCTGAAAACCAAACCAGACTGGCTGGTCAAACCGAGAATCGGCAACCTCTTCGGTCTGATTAAGGTTCTAGGGGGGATTTTGTTTTAAACCTGTATGGGATAATTTGTAATTTTCTAGGGGTTTTTGTAGTATTTCACAACATTAGGAACTAATTGGAACTTTTTTGGGCACTTTTGAAATAATTAAATTTTTAGGGACTAATTATAATTTTTCAAGGACATTTTCTATATACTAAAATTTAAGGGACTAACTTCAATTTTTTAAAAAAAAAATTTGGTTGTTGACATCATTGATCCGACTAACTTGTTCGACCGATCAAAATGTGAATCGGACCCTTGATCGAGTCAAGACCTGATTTAGTTTTTAGAACTTAGAACATTGATCATGTCATGTTTATCCAAATGTCTAAGGAATACTTAGATATCATTAGGTTGACCAAATTGTTTGGCATGATATATGGACATATAAAAGGTTTTATAATTTAAACACAAAGCTTAAGTTAACTTATGGATTTGTTTGATTCTTTCAAGCAAACTCATCATAAAACCCATTTCTTTAATGGGTGCAGTTCACCATATATAGACCTTAACATTATTTTATAATTAGGGTATATGAATTATGATATCCTCATGGACCTCATATATTCGCCAAATATTAGGCCGTTGGACTTCAAAGTGAGAGTCTATAGTAACTAATTTATTATTTATCTAATAAATATTTTATTACGTAAAGGAACTAATATTATCCATCAAACTCATACTACAGGAAAAATGTGTTTTTCCAACTTGCAGCTTTTTGCAATCCCAAACGGCAACGTCGGAATAAAACATTTCTGCTGACACAGTAGAATATCAGAATATAATTGGAATACTACTTTTAATATGCTGTGATGCAACTTTAGAGTCGTAGTAGGCCTTACCCTCTGCATCAATGAGGTTTCGTGGGTCAGGATGTAATTTTAGCGAGTAAACGATTTTTTCCTACCCAAGGTTTGCTTTAATGACACTTTTACACTCAAAAAGTTTCAAAATACTACTTTTCCATCCAAAATTTATATTTTGTTAATACCCAAAATACACTTCACTTTTTCAACCAGCGTTAGGCGAGTTACCAGGAGTCAGAGTAATAGGGGTTTTATAGAGTGGAGGCCGATGGATCAAATGATGGTGACCGATTAAATATTCGCCGTCAGAATCAATCGAAAATCAGTAAGAATAGGAAACCTTAATTTTACAGTGATCGACAATCGACGAGAAATCAAATATTGGAGTGAGAGAGATTTTGTAGAGTGGAGATCGGAGATCCAAATGGTGATGACAAAGAGAATCGGAATAGGTTTTGGATAGTAACGGAATATAATTTTGGGTGAGAAAGTGGTATTTTGAAATATTTTTTGGGTGGGAAGGTTATTAGGGCAAACCTTGGGTGAGAAAAAGTCGTTTACTCTAATTTTAGCCTACTGTACAACTGGACTTTGGACAATAAAATATATAATTTATATAATACATATCAAATTTGTCAATCATCTTACTGAAAATACTACCTTGGATGTGAAACTTCGAATTTTTTTTATCCCCGTTTCAACATTTACTGTTTAATATTAGGTTTTCGAGTGGGTGAGGTCTCAAAATCAAAGCAGTTTGACTCAGCTTTCGTAGGATTTTTCCCGTGATCTCTCCATATTTGGTAAAGTCATCGATTTGCATTAAAGAATGTATAAAATATTTAGTCAAGTAACTTTCACTTTCTTACTGTTCATCTGCCAAGATTCAAAGCAACGTTGAATAGTTCATTTGATTGATGGAAACGGACAATATTGCCTAATATACACAACCGAAAAATATTCATTGCAGTCTTTAAGATCAAGTTCAAGAGGTTCATTGTAGATATATATTGGATTACTGTATAGTATACTTTATTAGTCCACAGGATTACATATAATTCACTTTATCCCCCACTCATAAAACTCTAGAAAAAGAAAAAAGTTCCCATACCAAATCGCTTTAAGGGGTTTTTACTGTCCTTGAAAGCTATAGTAGCAATCATTGAACAGAATGGAGATAATGGAATTTATAGTTTTAGTCATATAAATATTCGTAGAGCACTCACTTCTTAATTCATTTCTTTATTTCTCTATTTCTTTCTGTCTTTCAAGATTGTAGAGAAGAATGGAGAGACAAAGCTTGGAAGAAGGACTGCTGCTTGAGTCACAGCCTCGTACAAATGGCACCAGAGCTGATTTCAGAGACACAGAATCACCGTTTCCGTTGCCCTCAGGCCCGCCACCGAGCAGTTCATTTATCACGGTGGTGCTTGCGTTTAGCACCCTGGTAGCTGTGTGTGGCTCCTTCTGCTATGGAAGTGCTGTAAGTAGATAGAACAAGTAGTATATATCAGCCTGGCCTGGCCAGGCCAGGACTTGAATTTAATGTTCATTTGCATCGTTTTATATTCTAATTCTAAGTTTTTTCTAAATATTTCGGAGCTTATGCTTCTGATAATCAAAGTATTTCATATTCATTAGACCATTTCTAAGATATCTGAAATAATAGTTTACCCCTTATTATTAGTAATCAGTTTGACTTTCACTGTTCAATTTAACAAATTAAGTATAGAATGTATCAGTTAAATAACAGAAAACTTAACATAAGAACGATGATGCAGGTTAAATCATGATTTCAGATACTTGAAAAGGGAAATTATATTTAGTTTCAAGTCCTAGAGAATTAGTTGAGGTGTTCGGATACTCCTGATTACCAAAAAAAAAAAATTATATTAGGAAATTTCTTTTAATATTCTTTCAAAGGGAATTTCTTTTTTCAGTCAAAAATCATATTTGTACTTTTAATTTTTAACATAAAGAATAGAATATATAATATAATATTTTGAGTGTGATGTTTCACTTTAAAAAAAAGGGAATTCTTCAGAAAAATCCGAAATTCCTGAAGAGAACAGTCTTTGTTTGACTTGAGAAGAAGAGGCGGTCATATGGAGCCCATTTTGAAACATTGTCTTGTCTCTGTGGGTAATTGGGTCATTGGATCCATAGAGATTAGTCTAAACTCTAAAACCAACTCTTTGGGCCACCATCAATAGGCCTGATATCTATATGTGGATCTTTCTTCTGCTACTCAATATGGAATTTATTTCATGAAATCATAGCCACATGATCAGCTGACTTTTACTAAAATTAACGGTTTGTGATTCTTTTACAGATATGCTACTCATCACCTGCCGAGTCTGGCATCATGCAAGACCTGAGCCTTTCTGTTGCAGCTGTTAGTACTAATTGTTTCAACCTCTCTTTATTACCTTTTTTTGCCATTTTGTTGTTAAATCTAAGAGTCAAACTAATTTATACAAAAATAATATTATATGATCTATCATAATATTAATAGTTAATGATTTTTTCTCACCCAAATAATGGCTTAATGACACTTTCCACCCACAAACTTTTAAAATATAACTTTCTCATCAAAAAAAAAAAAAAAAAAAAATACACTTCCTGATTCAGCGGCAAACGGAGAGCAAACTCGATCCATTTTGTTGGGGTTTTGAAGAAGGAAGGCCAGTGAGTCTTTTGATAGTGAAAGGTTGGATTTTGGTAGTTGTGATTGGTCATAATTTGACTTGAAAAGGACGGCTGTGCAAACCCTAATCTTTCTATTGCCGAAGATTGACATGGTTGACAGGAGTAAGGTTTGAAGGGTTTAGTGAGTGATAATCAGAGAAGAGAATGATGATGGTTTGGGGTCACCATGATATCGGAATCAGCCGACGATTGGTGGGGTAGGTGAGAGAGTGTCATTAAAAGGTGTTATATGGGTGGAAAAGTAGTATTTTAAATGTTTGTAGGTAGGAAAATGTCATTAAACCATTATTTGGGTGGAAAAAAGTCGTTTACTCTAATATTAATAATGATCATTAAAAAAAAAAAAAAACAACGTGATCACTATAGTGAGAAATATATTCAACAATGGTTCTGTGTGAAAGCTAAATGTATTGGAATATTTTTATTTAACATGCATAAACAATATTGTTTCTTCAAATAATATGCAATGTTACATAACTATCTTGTTTCTCCTTTCCAATCTTAACATTTTATCAACTTAAAATTATAAAGTCTTCTGCATTGGATTGATATTCTTATTTGATTTCATGCTTACCCGGATCATGAATTCTGCAGTATTCAGTTTTTGGTTCAATAATGACAGTTGGAGGAATGATAGGTGCCATAATAAGTGGCAGGATAGCTGATATATTAGGCAGGAGACCTGTAAGCCCTCCAAGTTTCTCCCATTCAAAGTAAAAAAATTCAACTATTCTTCACCAGTATGTAACTTGTTCATCCCATGAAACAGGCTATGTGGTTATCTGAAATATTCTGTATCTTTGGCTGGTTCACTATCGCATTCGCTAAGGTTTCATTCTTTTTTCCTCCAGTCCTTCTCCTCAATTACACTAAGCTTTGGTGATTTTAATTTTGAAGCTATGATATTTATATTCTAGCTGCATCAGAGGCATCCTATTCAATTTCAGTATCAGTGTGTCAGTAAAATCATTATGAAGTTGATATTTTGATTCTTGTTGCATTGCAAGAATGCTTTGTGGCTGGATGTGGGAAGACTTTCTATAGGAATTGGAATTGGGCTAATTACTTATGTGGTAAGTTATAACAAATGCTTAATTTTTCATTTCATCTTTGATCATTTACTTGTGTCACTTGATGATGGTTGGATTCTTTAATCCAAATCAGGTACCTGTGTATATTGCAGAAATAGCACCGAAAGATATTCGAGGAATATTTACTGCATTTAATCAGGTAACATAAACCAAAATGTAAACAATTAATCAATAGGGTTGTTTTTTAACTGTAGATTTCTAATTTTTGTTTAAGTGTATATATAGCTGATGACTACATGCGGCTGTTCACTGGTATTTTTCATTGGAAATCTCATTTCGTGGCGCACATTGGCTCTAGTTGGTAATGAATTTGTTTCTTGTGTTGTGTTACTTCAATCTGAAAGCAGTTCAGTTAAAATTGATGCTTTTTGTTATACTTCTGCAGGTGCTATTCCATGCCTGCTACAAATTGTAACTTTATTTTTCATTCCTGAGTCTCCTAGATGGCTGGTGAGTTCAATTCAACACACTGAAAAATTTAATTTAATGCTGGATTATTTTGATGGACAATGTATAAATACATATTGGTTTTGCTCTAGCATATGGAGATCATGAAATAATTGAACGTTAATCGATTTCTTAGTGGAGAGAACAAATACAATTTTTGCAGGAAAAAAAAGGTAAAGAGAAGGAGTTTGAAACAACTCTGCAGCGCCTCAGGGGAAAGAATGCTGATATTTCTCAAGAAGCAGCTGATATTAGAGTATTATTTTCTCAACATTATTTAATTTTTAATGGAGACTTCCACTTCATCTAGAGGGAAGGGAACTATAAGTAATATTTTCTGATTGGCAGGATCACATTGAAACCTCTCAACAAGAGTCAGAAGCTAGATGGCTAGATTTGTTCCAAAGGAGATATGCAAATTCACTGATTGTGAGCCTATACAAATATAAATCAATCTGTTACCTTTCAGTTTCACAAGTTTTCCTGATATTTCAATGCAATTAAAAATCTGTATAGATTGGCGTTGGCCTTATGCTCCTACAACAACTAGCAGGGGTTAGTGGTATGGTCTACTATACTAGTACCATATTTGAAAAATCTGGTAATTAATCCTTCATTTTGTTTATCTTATTTTTGATGATTGATCATACAGTGAAAATTTAAAGAAATGGATGATTCCAATATCTGGTTTTACCACAGGTTTTTCCACTAGCATTGGAACCACAGCAATGGCCATCATACAGGTTGTAGCTAGCTAGAATCTTATAAGCGAATTCAAAATTCTCTTTATTGTACTTCTTATCAAGTAAAAATACTTTTTCCAGCTTCCGGCAACAGTTGTCGGTGTCCTATTGCTTGATAAAGCTGGAAGAAGACCACTCCTCATGGTTAGAATGGCTGAAGAATTTCTTTTAAACATTTCATGTTGTATTTCAACAAACCTAAAACCAAATTTTCCTAAAATATTTGCAGATTTCAGCCGGTGGAATGTGCTTATTTTGCTTCCTTGTGGGATTGGCCTTCTGTTTCCAGGTTTTCTGAATTTCTTAAACATTCATTCCACTCTACTCTTTTACGATTGATTTTGCTTTTCATTTCTAAAAATCTAGATTAATTTGATGGACAGGAAATTCCCCATATGGAGAAGTTCACTCCTAATTTGGTATTTATTAGCTTACTGGTAATCAATCATAACCCCCCCAACAAAAAAAAAGAAAAATTATTTGCTTTTGAATTTTCAAGTAACATGTAATCAAATTGTGCATCAAATAATCACTACTACAACAGGGGCTTTGTGTAGCTAACGCTATAGGCATGGCAGGAATCCCCTGGATTATAACATGAATTTAGGGAAGTGTTTCCATTTCAGATATTTCCGATAAACGTTAAGGCCACAGCTGGAAGCCTGGTGACTTTAATCAACTGGTCAATCTCTTGGCTTATGACTTACACTTTCAACTTTATGCTGGAATGGAGTTCTGCAGGTTATCCTCTCTCTCTCTGTCTCTCCGACACACAAACACACAGCATAGGTTAATAATTAAAGCTCACAAATTTCCACATTACTGCAGGAACCTTTCTCATTTTCTCAGGAGTTAACTTGGCAACTGTTGTTTTCGTTGAAAATATGGTTCCAGAGACTAAAGGACGAACTCTAGAAGAAATACAGGAAACAATTAATTAGTTTTTGTTTTCTGTGATAAGATAAATGCTGGAATTTTCTGTGTGATAAACTGCATTGTATTTGGTGTATCAATTCATTTCACATTTTCAGAATGCAGTGCTATATATTTTATTGTATTCAGAAACCTTGTTTCTGTCGCTATGTCTTGAGTAGTGATGTGCTTACAGATTATTACTCTCAGAAAAAAATTATTGTTCAAGAAAAGCAAAATCTTTTTTGTTTAACAGATTGTTTCCAGCCTCTCATATTATATATCGATTATCATTGTGCTGATGTGGCTCATGATTTTCCACGGTAGAAGTCAACTCTTATTATAAAGAGTCAAAGGAGCAATGCGGCGTCGTTTTGTCCTGGACCAAGTTGTATGTCGTGTCCTTCGATCCTTGACTCTTGCTAAGCCTTTCATCTCTCTTTGCCTCTCAAAACACATGGCTGAAGAATCTTCTGGATTGTTTCCCATCTCACAGTTATGGAAAAATCAAAGACAGGTGGCGGCTGATTTAGAGAAGGATGTTTGTGTATTTAAGTGTGATTGCTGCAGAAGAGAAGGCAAATCTCAATTGCAAAACCTAGGGTTTTCAATTTAGGTGTGTTCCTTCTTTTGTATTCTTCTTATTTCTTTATTCATCCATTGTACATTTTTAGTGATTGAGTAATAAAAATACCCTATTTTGAGCCTTGGAGAGTGGATGTAGGCTACAAAGCTGAACCATTATAATCGGCCGTGTTCTGTGTTCTTTTTTGCTTGCTTATTTCTTTGTTTTGGTTAATCAATTCGACTATTGATTGTGCTATTAGGGCTGGAAGTGTTTATTAGTAAACCCTAGAATTCTAACAATCGTAATATGTTATTTTTTATTATTTTCAAATAAAAAAACAAATTAGTAAAATCCAAATATTTCCCTTTTATGCAATTTAATAGTAATGGACAATAGCCTCACGAGAATAGAGGCTGAAACCAGAAGTGCCTAAGGATATGAAGGTTAATCTTTTCAGAGAGTAATGTAATCTGTAAGCTCGTCACTACTCAACAGTTGCACCAACACGCAGTCATCACTGTTGCTGCCACCAAACAAGTCCTCAATTACAACTGTGCTTGTGTTTAGCGCCTTAGTAGCTCTCAGTGGATTATTCTGCTATGGAAGTGCTGTAAGTAGAACAATAGTACCATTCAACTGCATTGAATCTATCAGGGTTTGTGAACTCTATTTAATGTTTAGGTATCCATTTTTAAAGACGCAATGAAATGATTTACCAAGTTGTTTAAGCAAGTCAAGTTAGAACAAATCACAAATAATAAAAAGTTGTAAATGTAAAGCACACCAGTATATACATGGTTTGGCTAAATCCACTTTTAGCCTACATCCATGGGACTTCGTTCAAATCGAAGCAAATCCACTAATCAACAAACATTACAAGATATAGTTCAAAGTTGATATAAGATATAGTAAAAAGAACTTTCTGTTTAACTTTACACTTAGCACCACACTCTGAATCTCTAATGTCTTGTTGCATCACAGATCTCTTCACACCAGGTTCACTCCTGGAAAATGCTTGAGCTCCATCCAAGCTTCAGTCATTGAAGACACGCTCCAGCATCAACAAAGGAACCACGTTCTAGCTGCCATTCAACAATGAAGATAAACAAGAAAGTTTCTAGCACAAACCCATATAAAAGAACCTAACTAAGACCAACTTTCTGAAAAGTTTAGAGCACCAACGAAATAGATATTCAGGTTCAAAAAGAAAAACAAACAAGGAAGAAGATGAACTTCCTTTTAGCTCTAGAAAGATGAAGGATGATAAGTTTTTAGCACAAAAACATATGGGGAACCTTCAAGGAAAAAACTCTCTGAAAGTTTCAAGGCACAAGGCAAAAACAAACATAAAGGTTAGTTCACAAATGAGCAAGAATGAAGAAGATATAGACCAATTTCATGCTCCCCAATTCTTGCCAAGTCAGCAAACAAGGGTAGACATATATTGGTCCAAAAATAGAAAAGATTTAATCTATCTTTTGGGACCACAACCAAAAAGGGAAAAAACTTATTTCCCTGAACCATAAGAGGATATTGGGACACCTATAGGTGGTGCTCATGACAACATAAAAGATGCGAAAAAAAAAAAAAAATATCTCAGCTGATAAAGATAAAAACATAACTTATGAAAAATGAGTTAGACGTGCGATGTTAGCACAACCAAAAAGTGTGCGCACACACGAAATGGAAAAGCAAAAGACATAAGTTTGACATAGCTGAACATGTAGAGGACAAAAAGAATTCCAACTTTTTGTTGGACCATAAATATATCTTTTCTCTTTTTTGGGAGACCACAGACAAAGCCTTACAACTTTTTAGGATCACATAAGAAAATTGTGACAAATGTAAAGTTAGGTCACACAAGAATATCATGAATCAAAATAAGCTTGATGGGCAAAACAACAGAGAGAAAATGCCACTTGGCAAAATGTGTCACCCTAACATAAGTTTGACAAAAATATCAATAGAATCAATAATGAAGAATTCGTGTTCCAAATATTAAAATCTATATTTAATAACTAGTAGCTTTCAGCTTACAATCTTAGTTGACTCAAAAGAAGATGAGGGTACATAGAATCCTTTCTCATTCCTACCAAATCCTAAAGTGTGTTTTAAGAAATAATTGGATAGATATAGTTAATTGTGTCATTTTCTCACTTTGAATACATGGTTTGTGACTGTTTTGAAGGTGGGCTATTCATCACCTATTGAGTCTGGTATCATGCAAGACTTGGGCCTCTCTTTGGCGGTTGTGAGTGGAACCGGACCCCGACCCGCACAGGGTCGGTTCCACCCAATTTGGAACCAGAACCGACCATATGTGGGCTAGTTCTAGTTCCTACTTGAAACCAGTAGATGGGTGGGTACCCATCGGTTTCGGTTTTACCTTTTACCCATGCTCACCCCTATGTGCACATATGAATGTTAAATAATATAGTCTATTTCAAGGCATCTTGTTTGCCAAATACTCTTCTGCATTGAATCCCTGATTCTTGTGAAATAATCATGTGTAATATAATATGCCTTGTTTTGGTTTTAGGGGTTAAATATAGCTTGTTGTAGTCTTATAGATATATAAATTATAATTAAATATACAAAAGTAATTGGTTATTGTATCCTGGTATTCCGTTTTATATCTCAAACTTTTCCACGATTCAACAGTTTGAGTGTTAGTGCTGGTTAGGTAGGTAAGGTTTCAAAATCAAAGCGGTTAATTAGTCAAGTCTTTTAAATAATTCACTTAATTTCTTTACCAAGATTGTAAGCAAAGATGGAATAGCTTCTTTGATTGGAGAAGTACCAAACCTAATAAATGTGTTACTCAAATGGCTCTATGCAAAGTTTGACAAATAACCTTACCGGAAATATATAAAAAAATTGATAAAAAGATTACATAGTTAAAAGCCTATAACATTTTAGCTAACTGCTAAGAATTTGAATTTACGTAGCTAGATTGAATAACACTCATCTCTCTCTCTTTCTTTTTCATGAAGAAAACAGGAGACGGCAAGTAAGAGATGGAGAGACAAAACCTGGAAGGAGGACTGCAGGCAACTTTGCTTGAATCAAAGCCAAATGGCACGGGAATTGATTTTAGCAACACGCGGTTGCCGTCCCCGCCACCCAGCAGTTCATCCGTGACGGCAATGCTTGTGTTTAGCACCTTGGTGGCTGTCTGTGGCTTCTTCTGCTATGGATTTGCTGTAAGTAGAACAAGTTCTATATATATATTGGCGTAGCTAGGACTTACTACTTAGGAATATAGATGTTCATTTTATGTTGTTACATGAACATGCAAGGTCAGAATAAACATGAAAATTCGTGATGGATATAACTATTAAGACATAATCATGTGTTTCTATCTTATCAATGAATATGACTTTTGAAAGCAGTAAACATTTTTTCCCACCCAAAGTTTGCCTTAATGAACTTTTCCACTCAACAAGTTTCAAAATATCACTTTCTCACCCAAAGTTTATATTCCATTCATACCCAAAGCCAATTCTGATGACGAAAATTCTCTTTGTCATCATCATTTGAACATTCAGTCTCTTTTCTACAAAACCACTCTTACTTTGGCACATGATTTCTAGTCGATTGTCGGCCACCGCAAAGCTAGGGTTTCTTGTTTTTAGTTGATTTCTAGTTGGTTTTGACGGCGAATATTCAATCGGTCACCACCATTCGATCCACTAGCCTCCATTCTACCAAACCCCTGGTATCCTGGCTCTTGATAAATTGCCGAACACGGACTAAGAAAGTGAACTGTACTTTGGATATTAACAGAATATAAACTTTGAGTGAGAAAGTGGTATTTTGAAACTTTTTGGGTGAAAAGCATCGAGGGAAACCTTGGGTGGGAAAAAGTCGTTTACTCTTTTGAAAGTCCCACACTACTTTCTGAAAATTCCTAGTGAAATTAACAATCTTTAATTGACTTAAGAAAAGATGAAGACTTCGTATAAGCCCATTCTAACTTCTCCCAAGTCCAAAATTGTGTTCAAGTAAAATTTGGACTGGGATCGGTAATTGGGTCATTCATCATTGGACCTATACAGGTTTAGTCCATCATCAATAGGCCTCATATGTGGATCATTCAGCTAGTAAAATATGACAGCATAGCCACACAATCAGCCCACTTTTACTGGAACTAATGGCTTGTGATTGTTTTGCAGGTGGGTTACTCATCACCAGCTGAGTCTGGCATCATGGAAGACCTGGGCTTGTCAGTTGCAGCTGTTAGTACTAATTGTTTCCATTTCTCCAAAATCACCCTTGTTTCCTTTCATTATTCAGAGTAAATCAAACCATTTTATATACAATTATATTAAAGTTATCCTCATATAGTTTAAAGAATATATTCGACATTAGCTTAAAACTATAGTTCCTGTATGAAAGCCGAATGTATTGGAATATTTTCATTTAACATGCATCAACATTTCTGTTTCTTCAAATATAATGCTATGCTACATATGTCATCTTGTTTCTTCTTGTCAATTTCAAAATCATATAAACTCATAAATTCTTCTGCATTGGACTGCATTAATTCCCTAGTTTGTTTTCATGCTTCCCCTGATCATGAATTGTGCAGTATTCAGTTTTTGGCTCAATAATGACTGTTGGAGGAATGATTGGTGCCATATTAAGTGGCAGGATAGCTGATATACTTGGCAGGAGAGTTGTAAGTCTTATTTAAGTTTCCCTGATCTGTAAAACTCAACCATTCTTCTCCATTATGTAACTTGTTCATCTCATTAAGCAGGCCATGTTGTTCTCTGATATATTCTGTACCTTTGGTTGGTTTGCTATCGCTTTCGGGAAGGTTTAATTCTTTTTCCCTTCTGTCCTTTTTCATAACTATACTTCATTCACCAAATGCTTTATGTAATCTTTTTTCTACATTAGTGTATCAGTAAGATGATTATGGAATTGATGTTTAATTCTACCATTTGCAAGGATGTTCTGTGGCTGGATTTGGGAAGACTTTCTATAGGGTTTGGAATTGGACTTATTTCTTATGTGGCAAGTTAACAAATTAATGCTTTTTATTTCATATTTGATCATTTAGTTTTGGCACAGAATGATAATTGCATTCTTTAATCCAAAACAGGTACCTGTATATATTGCAGAAATAACGACAAAAGATCTCCGGGGAGTATTTACTGCATTCTCTCATGTAACATAAACTATAATACAAAAAATTCAGTCAATAGGTTGTTTGTTGAGTGCATACTGCGGACTTCTAATTTCTTAAGTGTACAGTTGATGAATACATGCGGCTTTTCACTCGTATACATGGTTGGAAATGACATTTCTTGGCGCACATTGGCTCTAGTTGGTAATAACTTTCCCTGCTATATTATTTTACTTTAATTTGAAAGTTCATAAAAAATTTGATTAACTTTCTCATTTTTCTGCAGGTGCTATTCCATGCCTGTTGCAAATTGTAACTTTATTTTTCATTCCTGAGTCTCCTAGATGGCTGGTGAGTTCAATTCAACATATTGTAGGGAAAGCAGTTTGATTTTTCTGTAGTATATGTAAAGCGATAATGGAGTTCTAAGTACAAAGGATAAATGCGTATTGTTTTTGCAGGTAAAAGTTGGAAGAGAAAAGGAGTTTGAAACGACTCTGCAGCGTCTCAGGGGAGAAATTTCTGATATTTCTCAAGAAGCAGCTGATATTAGAGTTTGTTTACCACTTCATCTTTTTAATGGAGACTTCAACTTCACCTTGAGGGAATTACAAGTAATTTAAATTGTTTTGTAGGACAATTTGGAAACCTTTCACCAGGGATCGGGAGCTAGATTTTCGGAGCTGTTCCAGAGGAGATATGCAAATTCACTCATTGTGAGCGTCCCAAATATGACTCATTCTGTCACCTTTCAGTTTCATGATTTTCCTGATATATCAATGGAATTAAAACTCATTAGATTGGAGTTGGCCTTATGTTCCTGCAACAACTAGCAGGAGTTAGTGGCATGGCATATTATGCTGCCAGTATATTCGAAAAAGCCGGTAATTATCCTACAGGATTTGGTCTTATCAATCATACAGATAATATAATGGACAGGAAAAGAGATTACTAATTCAAATATCTGATTTTTCCATAGGTATTTCCACTAGCCTTGGAAGTACAATAGTATCTATCACAGCGGTAGTCACTAGACTTTTTAATTCTCATCTCAAATTTGGATTCTCCTTATTGTATTTCTTACTATGAATACATATTGTCGGCAGATTCCAGCAACTGTTGTTGGAGTTCTATTAATGGATAAAGCAGGAAGAAGACCACTCCTCCTGGTTAGAATGGCAGAAAAATTTGTTTCAAATATTTCATGTTGTTCATCAACAGTTGAATAAACAATGTTTACCAAATATTTGCAGTTTTCAGTTGCTGGATTGTGCATCTGTTTCTTCGTTATGGGATTGGCATTCTGTTTCCAGGTTAACAAAATCCTATTAAACATTCATTCTACTTTACTCTTTACTATTGATTTTGCTTGTTATTTCCATAAGCCATTTTTTTTTTTAATTTCTGTTAAAAATGTAGAGTATTTTGGTGGACAGGAAATTCCCCACATGGAGGAGCTCACTCCTATTTTGGTGCTTGTAAGCTTAGTGGTAATCCATCAAAAAATAAAAAAAATCCAATAGTTCTTGCTGATTCTACAAGTCTATATAAATTTCTAGTAGTATATTAACAAATTTTGTGTCAACTAATGACTACTACAACAGGGTGCTAGTGTAGCTAACTCTGTAGGCATGTCAGGAATACCCTGGGTTATAATGTCTGAGGTAAATAACCTTCTCAAATTTATTCACAGGAATTTATATTAAACAAGGTTTAAAGCATATAGTCAGGGATATATTCCATTTCAGATATTTCCTATGAATGTGAAAGCCGCAGCTGGAAGCCTGGTGACCTTTGTCTGCTGGTCATGCTCTTGGGTTATGACTTACACTTTCAACTTTATGATGGAATGGAGCTCTGCAGGTTATCCTCTCTCTTTCTCTCTTTCTCAAAAGCCTCAGACACACACATTGGTTAGAAATAAACGCTCAGAATTTGCCACACTGCTGCAGGAACATTTTTCATTTTCTCAGGAGTTAACTTGGCAACTGTTATATTCATAGCAAAGATGGTTCCGGAGACTAAAGGACGGACGCTAGAAGAAATACAGTTAACAATTAGTACTTCTTTTTTGTTATAAGATAAGTGCCAGATCTTTATATGTGCAAAATTGTATCGTCTTTGGTGTATGATCACATCCTACCGTGAGTATACATTACATTTCTATTATTGAAACATTAATGATAATTATATTTGATTTTCCATCAGCTCAAGCCGAATGGCACTGGGCCGTATACTGGACATTGAAGTGGTCATTTTTTTATTGGGCCTGACAGAGCCCAGTCCAAATTTTGGCCCATGTAAGTATTTAGTTACCAGACGTACTCTATTGCATCATAAATTGAAAGTGTAAGTAGAAAGAAAAGCGCATAACCAAGGAACTAATGTCACAAGGTCTCGTGCTGAACCCTTGATGTTTATAGGAAATATTAGGAACAAAAATATTATATTTACAAAAATATTATCTTTACAATTCAATCTCACAATATTGTTTTACAACCTTAACGTAGTGGTAGAGTTGATACTACCACATAAACTGACGATTTTGACTAAATATAAACGATCGTTTCTTAGAGATGAACGATATTTCCTTAAGGACGAACGACCGTTTATTCATAAGGAATAACTGTTCTATTAAAAATGAATAATTATTCCTTTCGAAGGAATAATTGTTTCTTCATAAGACAAAAAATAGTCTATTACATGACATATTTTTTGTCAAATATTACTCTTCCACAATGAATCTTGCTTCCTGTCAAATAATCATATATAATATAATATGCCTTGTTTCGGTTTTAAGGGTTATATATAACTTGTTGTGTGTGTGATATATACACACACAAGAAGTTATATATATATAAATTATAATTAAATTAATATACAAGTATTAAATTATTGTATCCTGGTATTCCGATTTGTCCTAAAATTTTCCACATTTCAACAGTTTTGGTGTTAATGTTAGTTAGGTAGGTGAGTGTTAATGAAATTTCATTTATAAAAATCTAGATTAATTTAATGGACAGGAAATTCCCCATATGGAGAAGTTCACTCCTGATTTGATATTTATTAGCTTACTAATAATCACTCGTAACCCAAAAAAAAAAAAAATTATTTGCTTTTGAATTTTCAAGCAACATGTAAACAAATTGTGCATCAAATAATCACTACTACAACAGGAGCTTTGTGTAGCTAACGCTGTAGGCATGGCAGGAATCCCCTGGATTATAACATGAATTTAGGGAAGTGTTTCCATTTCAGATATTTCCGATAAACGTTAAGGCCACAGCTGGAAGCCTGGTGACTTTAATCAACTGGTCAATCTCTTGGCTTATGACTTATACTTTCAACTTTATGGTGGAAGGAGTTCTGCAGGTTATCCTCTCTCTCTCTCTCTGTCTGACACAGAAACACACAACATAGGTTAATAATTAAAGCTCACAAATTTCCACATTACTGCAGGAACCTTTCTCATTTCTCAGGAGTTGACTTGGCAACGGTTGTTTTCGACTGTCGTTGCAAAGATGGTTCCAGAGACTAAAGGACGAACTCTAGAAGAAATACAGGAAATAATTAATTAATTTTTTTTTTTTTTTCTGTGAAAAGATAAACGCTAGATTTTGTTGTGTGATGAACTGCATTGTATTTGGTACATCAATTCATGTCACATTTTGGGTTGCTATTTGTTTGGGCCAAAAATCATCTTAGGCTTAATAAGACCTAATAATGAAATAAACATATCACGCTCCAATGCCTCAACCTAATCCTGATTGGACCTACATTTAAAATCACTTTGTAAACTACCCACTCTATGAGTTGGGTTATTCTATAAGTTAAGCTAAACTGGGTTTCAGCTCATTAGCCTGCAACAGTCTATAAATAGGAAATCAGAATCCTATTCTATTTCCTCTTCTACTAAGATTCTAAATCTTACTCAAACTATTAAACTTGATCTGATAAGGTCAAGAAATCATATTTCTTTCATGATAGAGATTATTTTCCAAAATAGGACTTAGTATCCTACTAAGATTCCGAATCTTATTTAAACTATTAAACTTAATCTGATAAGGTCAACAAATCATAACTCTTTCATGATATGAATTATCTCCAAAAACAGGACTTAGTGTCCTACTAAGATTCCAAATCTTATTTAAAATATTAAACTTAATCTAATAAGGTCAAGAAATCATATTTCTTTCTTAATAAGGATTATCTCCCAAAAAAGAGGACTAAATGTCCTACTAGGATTCCAAACCCTTGGGTTCACTGTAAAAACAGAGGTTTGCCCTCTCATTAGGCATGCAATCTCCCATAGTCAATCTTCACTACTCAAAACCATTTATTTGCTCTAAATTCTTGCTCCCAAGAACCCGACGCCTCCACCGTAGTTCTAGCTTCCGACAAGACTCCTAGTAATTCTTCATCTCCTTAATTCTTATCAAATAATCTCTTTCAGCTTTGCTGACTTGAGCGTCGGAGTGCCTACGGCAAACACCACCCCGGTGTTTTCCGGAAGCTTCACGCTTGCCCTTTCATGTGTGCGGGTTTAGCGGATTGTTAGTGGCCTCAACCTCACGGGATCAGACCTTATTTTCATGACGGTAGATTTTTTGCATCTACAGTTTTGCGCCCACCGTGGGGCCCTGACAATCATCTGCCAACGACGACTACAACATGGGAGGTGACACGAAACTCCTTTTGACTGACAATGTTAATCAGAAAATCCCATCACGATAAGAATTTTTTTTTCTTTATTTTTCTTCGTTTGCTTTATCTATTCACATGCCGTATTATATCTATTCGGCATATCGTAATTTATTTTATATTATATCCATTAAGTGGGTAGTATAAGACCTTGAAGCTCATATTATTGTTCTAAATTAATAATAGAATAATAATATGTCAGAGTTTAAAGTGGTGTTCCTAAACCACTTGATTCATTGACTTTGCTTCAACAATCTCTCTTCTTTAACCCTCTGTTCAGATAAGGCAATAGCTTCTGTCTCTAACCTTTCTACACGTGCCTTTTCACTTCAATCACCAGGTGGTCCGCCACCGTCATCAGAGCTTTGCAATGCATTAACCGCCATAAAACCAGTCAATTTGTTCATTCAAGAAAATGCCGCAATACACCAGCATCTCTAGGACCTCCGCCCCATTAGAAGGTAACTCAAAACTCGATCAACCTTGATCCAATCCCAATTCAACTTCACGGAGATTTGCCACCACTTTAAAACCCAAAACCCATCCACCTGTTCTCCTAAAATCGCCCTAACAGCTTCTCCAATCACATAGTTAAATCCTAAAAACACAGCAGTAATCCTCTCAAAACACCCAAAGTCATCTACCAAACATGAAGAGAAACCCCCCAGACAAAACCTGCTTAAGTGACGCCACCCACTCTCGCCTAATCTCCTTACCCCACTGTATTCCAAAACTCCAAACTCGAACCATCGCCCCTTCCCAACCAATACATATCAACTCAAACCACCTTCACATCACAATCTCCAGCACACCTGTCACAAAAGCCCTCATGCTCCCCGCTGTTTGCAAACTTTCCACTCCCCACTGCAACTTAGCACCACTAAACAACATGAGTAGTCCACTTAATGATATTTGGGTCTGCACATACAATATCAATGTGTCCATTCGGTTCAGCCCAAAAGTGAATCACGTGCCCACTCAACTTCAACTGGTTTAACTCCAACATAGAAAGTAACACCACTCTCTCTACTCGGTCCAGCAAGCATGGGTGGCAGCACTTGAAAGGGAAAGGTATGTGTCATTATCACCTTTTAACTACCACTCTATTTGGTTAAATCTTTCTCTATTTGGCTCATTACTTAAATACATGCAGCCCATTTTTCCATTTAGCTCACTTTTCATTTAGTCCATAACACATGCACATCATACATATTGACTCTCCATTTGGCTCTTTGCTGAAAACATGAATGTCATGCATGTCACTGCTCCAGCTTCAATCAAATATTTTCAACTACAAAGTTGGTCATGCCGATTGGGCCACATAGCCCTCAAAGGTTTCAACTACAAGCTGTTAGACCAATCATCACGGTCTAAAAATTAAACCTAAATACCGTAGTAGTGGTAAGCAGGATCGAATCCACAGGGAGCAAGACCAACAACCTAATGTATTTTAAGTAGCGGAAATGAAATTGGCAATGAATTAATGAAACTAAATAGACTAAATGCAAATAATGAAATAGTGAAATTAAAACAAATAAAGACTTTATATAAAAATGTTGCCGTTACGGTTTTTGTTCGACACGAGACCGACTCACACATTTCTCCTCCACCTTCTACGATCCCCTAAACCTACAAGGCAGGTAAATCAATGAAATGGCTTCCCGACACTCTAGGTATAATCTATCTTGTCTCACCCGATCACTCAAGTTCGATTGGTTAAAGACTATCATTGAACGTCGATAAATGCTACAAGGCAATACCACTAGTTGGTACGCGATTAACAAATACATTTGTCAACACTAATATCCAATCAACCAACTTCACAATAAACGCAACAATAGTAAATTAAATTAAATCCGAACACAACTCAATTAAATCGATGCAAGTAATGAAAAGCAACATCATCATTTAATTATTCCAAACCAACGTTTATCATTCAGCAAGTTCTATGAAAACATTAAATCATAATGGACAACAATATTCATCACAACTATGCTCAAATCATATTAAAGTATCGAAATCAATCATGAAACGAAAACAAATATAATCCGAAGCACAATACTACCAAATGTCCTATAATCGGGCTCATCCAACTAGTCGAGAGCTGATGAGAGAGTCGTGAGTCAATCCCGATCTCGCCTATGCCGTAACAGACAACCGGGAGCTTAGCCGCTCATGTGTTTGTGAGAGCTGAAACGGTGGAAACGGAGCTGACCATGGCATAGGAGGTAACGACAGTGATATGATGCAAGAAGGGGCGAAAACGACCACGGATAGCCCAAAATACAACAGCGGCACTTCGCCAGAAACCGTTAATTTTCCGGCGGTCTCCGGAAAGGTGGTGGAATGGATCCAAAGGTCCCGATGGAAACTCTGGTGATGGGGAGTTCAGATCAGGTCCTGGGGAGGTGAGAAGTCATCGGAAATGAGCAGGATCTAGCCTGGAAGATGAAGAGGCGCGGTGGCAAAATCGCGATTCCGACGGTTTTCGCGGTGGTTGAAGCTGGGAAGTGTAGATCCTGCTGTGGGGAAGGGAGATCGACCCTTGGGGAGCTGGAACGTCGCCGAAAAACAGCCAAAACTGGCTGGGAAGACGAAACGACACGGTGGGAAGATGAAACGCCGCGTGGTGTTGCTTGGTTCACAGTGGTGATGAAGGTGATTGTGACCGGAGTAAGGAGCCGAAGTCGTCGAAAAGGAATAAGCCCGGAGCTTGTTGGAGAAGGTGAAGGGTCGCTGGAAATATGATGAACAGCCCCCTGGAACACGCTCTGCATTTTTCTTTTTATAGAACAAATTGTAAATATCAATTTGGTCCCTGTATAATTGAAAGTGACAAAATCAGCCCCTTAAAACATGACATTTTACCCCCTAAACAGCATAAATGAGACAAATCACCCTAATCCATAAACCACAATCTAATATCAACTCATATACTTTCCAAAATCATTCCAAACACGTTAAATTCATAAGAAAAAATTTAGGAAGCGATTTTTGTGAATAAATTTATAAATTCTTTAATTATCTCAATATACTTCAATTTAATCACACATGGGTATTTTTATCACCAAAATAGAGTCACTTTCATGACTCTAACACACTCCCCAACTTACTCTTGGTCGTCCTCGAGTAAAGTTAAAGGAACTCTTTCAACATTCTCACAAAACCATACACACCATATTCATCAACAACCAAGACATTCCAAAAGGTAAAGTGAAGAATTTGAACATAACAAGTAAATAACACAATATAAATAAAGACCTAAAGTTTCTGTCAAGATTTGCCTATCTCCATTCAAGCTTCTCAAACACACATTTCATACTATCACAATGTTAAATGTCATGCAAAACTCCCCAACTTATGTACACGCAACATAATGCTCATTTTCCACAAGATTTTGACATATAATTTCTTTTTCATTCATCACCTTTTTTTTTTTTTTTTTTTCTTTTCTTGTCTTAACTTCTTAAGCTTTCTAGAAGGTCCGTGTAACGGGCTTTAGGTCAATGACTCCACACCAAATGGCTATAGGACACTAAGTGTAGAATACTCCTCGAACTTACTCACCCGAACCAACTAGGCTACAAGTCAAGACTTATTTCTTTATTTCTTATAAAGCTCATGATTTATATAATGCCTTTAAGCTTTCTAGAGGACCCATGTAACGAGCTTTAGGCCACCGCTCTCAGCTAGATAGCTTTAGGGGATTAGGTGTAGAACACCCCTCGGCGTACTCACTCGAGTCAACTAGGCTACAAATCAAAACCAAATTTTAAAATGTTATCTAGCTTGGAGACTTGCATAAGCACTTTTAACATACGCAAGATAATAAATGAAAATTTACTCCATGGGCATGTAAAGTATGTGGGAGACTTGCATAAACACTAAAACACATGACCTTTACAAAACAGTGTCTAACCACAATTATGGACAAACCTAGCACAAAACATAACCAATAGTTCAATGTTTAAAACCATGTTGCACAAAAATTTTTCAAAAACCTCACAAACCTTTCAGCTAGCACTTTAATTGCTTCTAAAATGGTAATTATGCATGAATTCATGAAATTTTTAAAAATAACTCACTTTAGTTCACTTTAACCACTTTTGGACTTCAAGATAAATTCAACTATTTTCAACAAAAACATCATCATGCCACAAAAATTTAAGCACACTCTCCCAAAAGCATTATCAACAACACTTCACAAAAATATCACAATCTCCACAAAAGTCTTATCAACAACACTTCACAAAAATATAAAATCAAATCAACACTCCCCAACTTCATATGTCATTGTCCTCAATGACCCAACTACAAACATCCTCCCCAACTTAGCATCAATGATCTCAAATGGCAATATGATCATAACAAAAATGTCCAACATATTTGAGAAACAAGAAATCTAACAAAACAGCATATAAGGTGGAGAGATACAACCTGAGGAACATGGTGGGGTTGTCACCACGGAGTTTGTGGAGCATGTGTAAGCGTAGCCTTGGACTAGTTAATGATTTTCCAAACATGACATCCTGCGAAGACAAAAACACAAAACATAAAGCAATAAAAACATATTTACAAAGGTGGGTTGCTCCCCACAAGCGCTAAGTTTAAAGTCTTCAGCCGACTCAGTGCACTGACATGCATGTGGTTCTAATAAAGACCACTCCTCAATCACCTCTCCATCATTAATGCCATCGCATAAGGTTTAAGTTCTTTGGCCATTCACCTTAAAAACTTGTCCCGTTTTTGGGTTTCGGATTTCAACAGCTCCGTGAAGAAACATTAAGAATAATAAAAAGGCCATCCCATCGTGACCGAAGCTTCCCCAAAGAGGCGAAGCTTAGAGTTAAGACACCACTTTTGATTAGGAGAGAATGACTTCCTAACATGTGTTTATCGTGAAAAGCTTAGTTTTCTCTTTAGAGATGTAGAGTTCTCATAAGCTTCGTGTCTTAGCTCATCTAACTCCGAAAGTTGGAGTTTCCTATGTCACCGGCTGTGGTCATACAAATTGAATTTCCTTGTGGCCTAATATTCTCTATGTTCAAGTTCTACAGGTAATGGCATGCTTTCCCAAAAACTAACCGATAGGGAGACATGCCAATAGGGGTACGATATGCGGTTCGATAGGCCCAAAGGGCATCATTCAGACGCATTGACCATCCTTACGTCGGGTCGTACATTTTCTCTATAGTCTTAATTTCCCTATTAGCATGTTCCCCTTGTCCACTAGTTTGAGGGTGATAAGGTGTGGCAACTCTATGGGTGATTGAGTACTTTTCAATAGTGAGCCAAAATGCCTATTGTGAAATGGGAGCCACCATCACTGATGATGGCGCGTGGATGACCGAAATGGCTAAAGATGTGCATTGAACAAAGTTGAACGACTACCTTATGATCATTGGTCCTAGTGGCAATGGCTTCTACCCATTTAGACACATAATCAACTACAACAAGATATATTCAAAGCCAAAAGATGAGGGAAATGGACCCATGAATCAATACCCCACACATCAAACACTTCACACATCAAAATAGGATTCAGGGGCATCATATCTCTCTACCAATATTCCCTACTTTTTGACCTGAAGTACAAGCACGACAATAAAAGAATGCATCACGAAAGAGGAGGGCCATAGAACCACACTGGAGGACCTTTAAGCGGTCATCTTGCCACTATAATACCACCACAAGCATAAGAATGACAATGCAAGTACACTACTAATTTGTGGTCGAACACATCTCCTAACTATCTGGTCTGCACAACCCTGAAAAGGTCCAGGTCTTCCCAAAATAATGCTTGATGGTTACAAAGAAATTATCTTTCTGAGTTTTGGTCCACCCTAATGGTAATGTCCTACGGCCAGTAATTGACTATATGGGCATACCAAAGTGCTTTGGATTGGGATATCGCAAACAATTGCTCATCCGGAAAAGATTCTTCAAACATTGACCAGGGACAAACTCTGTAAAGAGTCTAGACAAGTGGTCGGCGATCACATTATCACTACACCCTATTTATCTTTGATTTCTAGATCAAACTCTGCAACACAAATCCATCGAATTAGTCTAGGCTTAGTGTCTTATTGGCTAACAAATACCTAACTGTAACGTGGTCTGTAAGACAACTATCCTAGACCCAAGAAGATAAGACCGGAACTATCAAGGGAAAACACTACTGCAAGCAACTCTTTCTCTCCGTGGTGGTGTAATTACATTGAGCGCGAGAGGGTCTTGCTTGCTAATAGATCACAACGGGCTTTTTATTCCACGTTGGCCAAGGACTGCACCAATGGCATAGTCCACGCGTCACACATCACTTCGAAAGGTAGTTCCATCAGGAGGTTGCAGTGATGGTGCTGTGGTCAACGCTTCCTTCAAAATGGTAAAGGCAATCAAACAAGAGTCATTAAAACAAATGACACACTTTAGCAAGCAATCTACAAAGGCTTGGAGATCTTGCTAAAATTCTGGATGAAACGCCTATAAATCCTGCATGGCCTAGGAAAGATCTAATTTGTTTGACCGATGAAGGCGGGGTAGTTGAGAAATCAACTCTACCTTTGCCTTATCCACTGATATCCCCTCCTTGGAAACTACATGACCTAAGACAATTCCCTCTTGAACCATGAAATGGCTCTTTTCCCAACTAAGAACAAGATTTGTCTCTTTGCAACGTTTTAACACCAACTCAAGTTTTCGAGACAATCATCAAAAGATGTACCAAACACAGAAAAATCATCTATGAAGACTTCAAGGAATTGACCCACCATGTCAGAAAATATCGATAACATGCACCTTTGAAATGTGCTGGTGCATTGCACAACCCGAAGGGCATGCGACGAAAGGCAAACGTGCCAAAAGGACATGTTAACGTGGTCTTTTCCTGGTCTTCGGGGGCAACTGGTACTTGGTTATATCCGGAATAGCCATCCGAAAACAATAGAACTTGCCCTGCAAGTTTTTCTAGGATTTGGTCAATAAATGGGAGCGAGAAATGATCTTTCCTCGCGGCTAGGTTGAACTTCCTATGGTCAATGCAAACTCTCCATCCTATGGATTACGGGTAGGAATTCGCTCACCTTTTTCATTTTCAACAACGGTGGGCAACTCTTCTTAGGTACAACATGGGTTGACTCACCCATTGGCTGTCGATATAGGGTAAATGATACTCGCTCAAGCCATTTGATCACCTCTTTCTTCACCACCTCCTTCATGTTCGGGTTTAACCTTCTTTGAGCTCATGCACCGTTTAGCATTCTCCTCACAAATATGCGATGCATGCCAAAAGGCTAATCCTCACAAATCGGCTACCGACAACCGATTGCTTCCTTATGTTCTATCAAGACGCCACTATCTCTCTTCTTGCTCACTATCTAATTGGCGACAATGATCACGGTAAGGTCTTGTTTGGTCCTAGGAAAACATACTTTAGAGTCAGGCAAGGCTTTCAACTCTAAGACTGGTGGAGACCAATGGACCTTGGTTGTGTCGTTCTTAGACAAAGGTGGTAAGGTTTCATACTGATGTTCCAAGGTCGACGCTCTAGAGTGGGCGACCTAGCTATAAACGCACTAACCTCCTGAATCCAGACACGACACAAAAGCTAGATATCTCCTAACAAATGGATTCATAAGAGTGTAAATGCATCATCACATAACATCTGTGAGGCGTGAGCCTCCACTAGACTGTCAATAGCATCAACCATGAAACACTCGTTATCGTCCTCACGCTTGGTCCTAACCCAGCATTAAACACTTAAGTCTCAATTTCCTATTCCCCAAAGACACTTCTATCCCAGATCTACGTTAATGCAAGCATTTTCCGTTGCTAGAAAAGTCTCCCTAAAATAATCGGTGGCATACTTCCAGTGCTCGTATACTCCATGTCTAAGACAAGAATCCACCGAAATATAGTTCCTCAACCTTAACTAACACGCCTCAATTAGGCCCTTACATTTTGACCGATCGGTCAGCTAACTGTAATATGACTTTATCGACTTGAGCTCACCTAAGTTAAACTGTTCATACACGGAAGTGGGTAATAAGTTCACGCTCGCCCCCCTAAGTCTAAGAGTGCTCTATCAATCGTGACATTACCTATCACACAAGAAATAATAGGAGCTCCAGGATCCTTAACTTCGGGGGAATCGGTTTGAGACAACCGACTTACATTTTCCGGTAAATGTACAGTCTTAGGTGGTGTAGATTTCATTTCCTCTTTTGTGTGCACAATTCTTTGAGGAATTTGGCATAAGCAGGTACTTGCTTAATGTCATCATACGGTGAATTAATCACCCTGCTTAAACCTCAATCTTTCATCCATCCTAGCGCTTTTCCTATATTTGAAACATTGGGGGCTCTAGCACTGAGGAAAGGGTGCTCTCGGTATGTACGATGCAGGGGATGGTTCATTCTCCCTAACTTTTTCCTTACTGTCTTTGAACACTATACTACTACAAGAGGCTCACTCTCACTCTCTTTGGCTTGGTCTCTACCTAGACTTTCCTCTTCTCTACCCTGGACTTTTACTTCCCTCTCAGCCTAATAAGCTCTTGGCCGCTCCGAAGAGTCATCACGGCCTTAGCTTGTTCGGAAAACTCTCTCTGTGAGAAGAACCACTAGGGTTACCTATGACTTGACTAGGCAATTGGCCTTGTTCCCTCCTATTGACTGCTCGGCTATTTGCACCAATCTGGGTCTCTAGCTTACTAATGGATTGGGAATGGGAATGTAGAAGTTGGGTATTCTGCTCTAAATCCTGAACCTAGCATTCATGTTGGCTTTTTGTTCCTGCATGGTTTGGAGCATTTGAGCCATCATTGATTCTAGTGAACTAATACTGGAGTAGGCTGCTGAATGAGAGGTAGAACCTAGGTTGGATGGGTGGTTGGATTGAAGGTTGCTCCCTATAATTGCTTGCAATTGGAGGATTGTTCCTGTATGGCATATTATTAGGGACATTCTGAGGTGGTTATGGCTTCTATGAAAAATTAGGTGGTTCACCACCAGGATTGTATGTGTCGAGTACGATCGCTCCGTCTCTAGAAGCCTTGTGCAACTTGCACTGTGCTCCTCAAAGGGTCAGGGGCAGGTTCCTCAACTGGATGGTCAGAGTGGAGTGCATGGCAAAATATCCTGGTTCGCTTCTGAGATGATTGTGTAGAGGGTTGCTCTTGATAGATACAAACTGGTCAAATCGTGGGGCCAACACCTCTAACTTGGAACTAATGTCATCTAACCGTGACACCTCATACACGCCACCCTTCTTGGATGGCTGCCCTGAGATAGGCATTTTAGATGCAGAAATGTGGTGCATTGAATTTTCACTTAAGGTCTCGAAGAGTTGCCTAACTCATTCGCGTCCTTGTGCATAATGTTCCTCTATAAGAGCGTCTACCTATTCCTATGCCTCTCGGTCAGTCCGTCATAAACTACGAACTAATTACCACCTAGGGACTGCATGATGGGACACTTCCTAAGCATTTCCTTCAAACGTTCCCAACTCTCATAAAATTCCTCGCCATCAGTTGAGCGAAACTAGTAATGGCTCGTCGTATGCGTTGGTTTTTACCAATAGGATAATATTTTTTAGGAATCCTTCTTGCATTTGGGTCCAAGAGATAATGGACCGCTGCTAAAGAATTGAGCCACTGTTTGGCTCGATCCTTAAGTGAAAATGGGAACAAAATTAGCGCACGCCACTTCATCTCATATGTTGAAGTCAACTGTAGAGCAAACCTCTAAAAATTCATCTAAGTGTTTTGTATGGCTTCTCATTTAAATCCATAATATTTGGCAACAATTGGATGACACTATTTTTGATCTCGTAGTGCTGTGTCTGGACATTGGGGATATAGATACATAGGCTGAAGTGTAGGTGGTAGGTGCGAAATGTTGGCTAGGCACATGTGCGGGTTCATCCTAGTCAGCCATCCTACGTGCTTGTTTTCTATTCTTCTTACAATGTGCGTTAATTTCAAGATTCAAAGGTAATAACTCTTCGTTAAAAGACCTTCTAGTTTGCATTCACACAACCACAACACACAAAGGCTCAACCAAGCACCGCACAACAATGCAAAGAAAATTAACTAAATGCAAAACCTAAAAACAAATTTTACTAACACACGAAACAAACAAAACTAAACAAATCTAAAATCTAACGAAACTATACTCAATAATTTCACACAACAAAATTTAATCAAAACTAAATTTATCAATGCAACCTAAAAGAATTTAATACAAAGGACAAAATAATCCTAGGATAAAAGAAAAATCAAGGTTAGAGATTTCACAATCGGACGTGCAGGATCTTCAATGCTCACGACAAGCTGAAGCGTTTTCCCAATTGCATTTTCCTGCAAAATAAAAAACAACACAAATGAAACTATTCCAATGAAAATAAAATGAAAATAAAATAAACAAAGTAAAAATGAAATTACGCAACAACCTAAAAAGAAATATTAACTAACAATCAAAGGACAACTAAATGGAACACAAAAAATTAAACAATTCATCCAACAAATAATCACAAGAAAGAAAATAATACACAAAACAACAAAACAACAAAGACTAAATAAACCTGAATAAAAACTAATAACTACCCAACACACAAAGTCAAAAGCACGTTGCTCCCCGACAACGGCGCCAAATTTTGTTAGACCAATCGTCACGTCTAAAAATTAACCTAAATACCGTAGTAGTGGTAAGCAGGATAAATCCACAAGGAGCAAGACTAACAACCTAATGTATTTTAAGTAGCGAATGAACTTGGCAATGATTATGAAACTAATAGACTAAATGCAAATAAGAAATAGAAATAAAACAATAAGACTTTATAATAAAAATGTTGCCGTTACGGTTTTAGTTCGACACGAGACCGACTCACACAATCTCTTCCACCCTCTACGATCCCCTAAACCTACAGGTAAGGTAAATCAATGAAATGGCTTTCCCGACACTCTAGGTATAATCTATCATGTCTCACCCATCACTCAAGTTTGATTGGTTAAAGACTATCATTGAACGTCGATAAAGCTACAAGGCAATACCACTAGTTGGTACGCGATTAACAATACATTTGTCAACACGTAATTCTAATCAACCAACTTCACAATAACACAACAATAGTAGAAATTAAATTAAATCCGAACACAACTCAATTACAATTGATGCGAAGTAATGAAAAACAATATTCATCATTTAATTATTCCAAACCAACGTTTCTCATTCACAAGTTCTATGAACCTTAAATCATAATGGACAACAATATTCATCACAAGCCATCCTCAAATCATATAAAGTATCGAAATCAATCATGAACGAAAACAATATAATCCGAAGCCAATACTACCATGTCCTTAATCGGGCTCATCCAACTAGTCGAGAGCTGATGATGAGAGTCGTGGAGTCAATCCCATCTCGCCTATGCCGTAACAACAACCGGGAGCTTAGCCGCTCATGGTGGTGATACGAGGCCGAAACGGTGGAAATGGAGCTGACCATGGCAGATAAGAGGTAACCGCCAGCGATATGATGCAAAGAAGGGGCGAAAATGACCAACGGACAGCCCGGAATACGAACAGCCGCACTTCGCCGGAAAACTTTAATTTTCCGGCGGGTCCTAAAAACGGTGGCGGAAATGGGATCTGAAGGTACCGATGGAAAGCTCTGGTGATGGGGAGTTCAGATCAGGTCCTGGGAGGTGAGAAGTCACCGAAAATGAGTAGGACTGGCCTGGAAGATGAAGAGCGCAACGGCAAAATCGCGGATTCTGCGGTTTTCACGACGACTGAAGCTAGGGAAGTGTAGATCCGGCTGTGGGGAAGGAGATCGCCCCTTGGGGAGCTGGAACATTGTCGAAAAACAGCCAATACGGGGCCGGAAGACGAAACCACGTGGTGGGAAGATAAACGCTGCGTGGTGTGCTTGTTTCACGTGGTGATGAAGGGATGATGGTGACCGGAGTAAGGGGAAGCCGAAACGTCGCCGGAAAGGAGATGAAGGGTCGCCGGAGCTTGATTGGAGAAGGTGAAGGGTTGCCAAAAAATGATGATGACAGCCCCTTGGAAAACACATCTGCATTTTCTTTTGTAGAACAAATTGTAAAATATCGTCCCTGCACAATTGAAAGTGACAAAATCAGCCCTTAAAACATGACATTTTACCCCCTCCACGCATAAATGAGACAAAATCACCCTTAATCCATAAACCACAACCTAATAAACTCATATACTTTCCAAAATCATTCCAAACACGTTAGATTCATAAAAATATTAGGAAGCGATTTTCGTGAATAATTCATAAATTCTTTAATTATCTCAATATACTTCAATTTAATCAAACATGGGGTATTTTTTATCACCAAATAGAGTCACTTTCATGACTCTAACACAAGCCGGTCATGCTGACTCGACCGCAGCTCTATACAAGCTCCACTTGGCATACACCTTCGATCATCCCTGCTCGATTCACGAGTTTGCACCTTCGATCGGCCCTCGCCGATTTACGAGTTTACACCTTCGAGTTGGCCCTGCCCGATTCACGAATTTGCACCTTCGAATTGGCCTTACCCGATTCACGAGTTTACACCTTCGATCGGCCCTACCCGATTCACGAGTTTACACCTTCGAATCGGCCTTGCCCGATTCCACGAGTTTGCTCGCACCTTGAATCGGCCGTGCTCGATTCAAAGTTTACACCTCTCTCGCTCGGCCCAACTCGTTCACGAGTTTACACCTTCGACCTGCCCAGCCCGATTCATGAGTTTACACCTTCGATCGGCCTAACCTGATTAATAAGTTTACACCTTCGATCGCACAGACCGATTCATAAAGTTTACCCCTTCGATCGGCCAGACCGATTCATAAGTTTACACCTACGATCGACCCAAACTGATCATAAGTTTACACCTTCAATCAGCCCAGACTGATTCATAAGTATATACCTTCGATCGGCCCAGACTGATTTAAGATTTACACATTCCATTAGCCTAGACCGATTGAAGGACTTGCACCTCAAATCAACAAGTCATTGACCGATCCACAACGATCCATCCGACCTAACGAGCTGCTATCACTACTCCGCTCATTCTGCACTCATTCGATTAATCTACTCTTTAAGCTAATACTCTTTAACTTAGAGAGCGGGGGCTAACTATTAGGGCAAAAATCGTCTTGGGCTTGACGAGGCCCATAACGAAATAAACATGTCACATTCCAAGGCCTCAACCTAATTCCGATTGGGCCTACGCTTAAAATCACCTTGTAACTACCCACTCTATGAGTTGGGCTATCCTATAAGTTGCTAAACTAGGTTTCAGCTCATTAGCCTGCAACGTTTATAAATAGGAAATCAGAATCCCATTCTATTTCCTCTTCTACTAGGATTCCAAATCTTACTCCAAACTATTAAACTTGATCTGATAAGGTCAAGAAATCATATCCCTTTCATGATAGGAATTATTTCCAAAATAGGACTTAGTGTCCTACAGATTCCAAATCTTTTAAACTATTAACTTAATCTGATAAGGTCAGAAATCATATCTCTTTCATGATAGGGATTATCTCCAAAACGGACTTAATGTCCTACTAAGATTCCAAATCTATTTTAAACTATTAATTTAATCTGATAAGGTCAAGAAATCATATTTCTTCTTGATAGGGATTATCTCCCAAAAAGGGACTCATGTCCTACTAGGTTTTAACCCCTTGGGTTCACTAAAAACAGAGGCTTGCCCTCTCATTAGGCATGCAATCTCCTATAGTACTCTACCTACTCAAAACCATCCATTTGCTCCTAAGTTCTTGCTCTCAAGACCCCGACGCCTCCGCCGTAGTCCTAGCTTCCGACAAGACTCCTGGTAATTCTCATCTCCTTAATTCTTATCAAATATCTCTTTCAGCCTTGCGTGACTTGAGCGTCGGAGTGCCTACAACAAACACCACCCGGTGTTTTCCGGAAGCTTCACGCTTGTACTTTCATGTGTGTCGGTCTAGCGGATTGTTAGTGACTTCAATCTCATGGATGAGACCTTATTTTCATGGTAGATTTTTTGCATCTACACTAATTAAAGTGAAATACCTGATTACGGTTAACCAAATCTGCGTGATTTGTGGATGCCAGTCGATAGTAACTTTAAGTCGTTCGCCGAAAATTTGGGAGAAGCCTGTGGAAACTGCAGGATAAGATAAGAAAGTGGTGCAACGAATCCCGTAAAGGGCAGCTGAAGTTAAAAAATTTGGTAATGTCTGATCTAGAAGGACTCCATTCTTTCCAATCTCCTCGTTCCGAGTGAGGATTCGAATAGAATGAAGAAAATGAAAAAACAGAGATTTTCAGATGCGGTTCTCGAGGACGGAATTCCATCCTCCTGTTCTACCCCGTCCAGACAGAACTAAATGTAGGTAGTGTTTACCGCCTGAGACCAGAAGATGGCTTTTATCATCTAAACCTACGTTTTCCAGTGGGTATATGCAAGTTGTGGATTTGATCGGGATCAAGTAAAATTAAGATCTGATTTTGAATCGCATTTCCAGAAGCGACGCATCAGATTTTTCTTATTAGAGTTCTGTTACAAGTTTTATGGAATAAATTAAATTCAACACACCAATGAAACAAGTTTGCCGCAATAAAGTCGTCGACGCCGGAGAGAACGTCGTATGATAGTTATGGAGACCTGGAAATCTGGAGATGAAACAGAATAATGTTACACAACATAATTTTCGTCACTTATGCCGCGTCGTTTGACAACTTGTACTGCAGGCTTAAAAAAAGGCTACATACTCTGAGCCGAATGCATAGAATCGATGATCCAAAGTTGATGTCATTCAAAGGCTTGTATTATGTATTACATCGGCGATGAAACAGTGGCACATACTGCGGCAACCAAGCCACTCGTATCCAGGATTGGACGCTGCAGGGTAAGTCGTGATATAAAGGGTAGGGCGACAATATCCTCTGCGTTCGTGTCTAATTTGGTAGTATTTGACTAATTTTCTCGTGGTGTATATATCTTCACAGATTCCCAAAATATTAGGTGTATTATCTTTGTTATAATTGATAGTTGACAGTTAAAGGTGATAAAAGAAATGTATATATGATAGGATTAATGTCACTACAAGAAAACTCTAGACAAAATAGTCGGGAAATTTCGCAACGCTTTGTGAAAATGACTTTTTTGATAAGGGTTAACGATTTTTTTCACTCAAATAATGGCTTAATAATATTTTTTTATCTATATCTAAATTTATATTTCAATAGTAAATAAATAACAAATTTGATCCAAACTGTTAGAGTTTTTGAAAAGGAGAAGTCCATGAGTCTTTTAGTGGTGAAAAATTAGATTTTGATGGTTATAATCAATTAGAATTTGACTTGAGAGAGGTGGTTGCGCAAACCCTAATCGCTCGATCTTAGTAATTGGTAGGGTCGACGGGAGTAGGGTTTGAGGGGTTTTGATGAGTGATGATTAGGGAAGAGAATGATGGTGGTGTGGGGTTGCAATAATGTTAGAATTAGAAACGGAATATAAATTTAAGTAATAAAATAATATTTTAAAAGTCTGTGGGTGAGAAATGTTATTAAGCCATTATTTGGGTGGGAAAAAAAGTCAATTTACTCTTTTGACAACATGCAAACTATGTATGTTGTGAAACAAAATCTTTACACAATGTGTACATATGAATATTATATAATATAGTCTATTTCAAGGCATCTTGCTTGCCAAATACTCTTCTGCATTGAATCTCTTGCTTCTTGTCAAATGATCATCTATATAATCACGCGTTGATCCAGCCCCTTTAAAGGTAGGCCCACAGATTTAAAAAAAAATTATTAATATATAGGCTTATAAAAAATTGTTATTAATATATATGTTCAAATCCATCCTCATATTTAAAAAAAATGGGAACTATTATACATATATCTAGGCCCATAAAAAACTTACTTTTAATATATATATTTCAAGCCCACATTATATTAAAATTTTAAATCTCTCTCTACTCTTCTTCTCCACGGCTCTATCTGCTTTTTATGATTTTATCTCCAATTTTTTTTACTTTTTCATTCTCTATTTCTCTTTCTCATGCTATTTGCTTTTAAAACTTTTGAAGACTGAAATTGTTGAATCTTTCATTACTCAAGGTGCCACAATTAACCCCGTTTTCTGTTTTATCAATTTTAGATATGTGTATTGTTCATTTCAAATTAGTTTATTATAGGGTTGAATCATGCTTGTTTTTTTGGAGATTTTTTATTCTAATTTGATAGAAAAATACATGGATCTTGTGAGTTTATTTTGTGTTTTGTGTATAAGAATAAACATGCTTTCCCAAATTAAAACCTTAACTATATTTTAAAGGATGTTATTCTTCACCCATCACTTTCCTATATTTCAAACGTCACTGTTTGGTTGCTAAAAATTATTAAAGAAATTTGAGTTACTATTTATGTTTATCCCAAGAAAATTCCTAATTTTTATTAATTCATACTAAAAGTCAACGCAATGTTGACTTGATTTAAGTTTTAACTGACTTTAGCTTAGACTAAGTCTGATCAAAGCCATGAAAACTTATATTATAATCTTTGGAAGCAAAAAATTAAAAGAATTTTGCTCAAGGTTTACTCAATACATTTACTCAAAATTTTACTTCTCATATATTTATTCAAGTAGAAAAGTATTGTGTTATTATATTTTTTTTCTCATGTTCTTGATATTGTATAATTTTTTTTTGCTTAATATTTAATAATTTTTAAAGTTTTTACTAGTTGTTTGATAAATAACGGTAAAACCGCAGAGTTCCACCTTGGCAAAAATCCTGATATGACTTCTTTTGGTTTTAGGGGTTAAATCATAAACGTAGCTTCTTGTAGGTATTCCGGTTTTATATCTTAAACTTTTCCACGATTCAACAGTTTAGAGTGTTAATGATAGGTAGGTGAGGTATCAAAATCAAATCGGTTAATTAGTCAAGTCTTCTTCTAATTAATTCACTTAATTTCTTATCCAAGATTGTAAGCAAAGATGGAATAGCTTCTTTGATTGGAGAAGTACGAAATGTTATTCAAATGGCTCTATTCAAAGTTTGACAAATAACCTTACCCGAAATATAAGAAAAAATTGATTAGAAACCTTATATACAAGTTTTTGTTCATCATTTTCTATATCAGATTCGCAGTTGTAGTTTGTCTCTTAACAGCTGGGAGCATACTCTTGCTGAGGTTGTAGCCCTTTGGGATTTTTAATTAATAACTTAATTATTGATAATTTTATATTTGAACTTTTACATATATTCCCTTAGTCCCCCATAAACTTAAAAAAAAAAGGTTCTCATACCTTTTGGATAACTGCTAAGAATTTGAGTGTTTACAAAAAAGCTAGTAATTTGTAGTTTCAAGTTTACGTAGCTAGATTGAATAGCACTCATCTCTCTCTCTTTCTTTTTCATGAAGAAGACAGGAGACAGCAAGTAAGAAATGGAGAGACAAAACCTGGAAGAAGGACTGCAGGCAACTTTGCTTGAATCAAAGCCACATGGCACCGGAATTGATTTTAGCAACACGCGGTTGGCGCCCCCGCCACGCAGCTGTTCATCCGTGACGGCAGTGCTTGTGTTTAGCACCTTGGTGGCTGTTTGTATCTTCTTCTGCTATGGATTTGCTGTATGTAGAACAAGTTCTACATATATATCGGCCTAGCTAGGACTTACTACTTAGGAATATAAATGTTCATTTTGTGTTCTTACATGAACATGCAAGGTCAGAATAAACATGAAAATTCCCAGAAAAGTTAACAATCTTTAATCGACTTTGGAAGACTTCGTATAAGCCCATTCTAATTTCTCCCAAGTCCAAAATTGTGTTCAAGTAAAATTTGGACTGGTATAGGTAATTGTGTCATTCATCATTGGATCTATACAGGTTTAGTCCAGTCATCAATAGGCCTGACATGTGGATCATTTCTTCAGCTAGTAAATATGAAACTATCCAATATATGAGAGCATAGCCACACAATCAGCTGACTTTGACTGGAACTAATGGGTTGCCATTGTTTTGCAGCTGGGTTTCTCATCACCTGCTGAGTCTGGCATCATGGAAGACCTGGGCCTGACAGTTGCAGCTGTTAGTACTAATTGTTTCCATTTCTCCATAATCACCTTTGTTTCCTTTCATTATTCATAGATAAATCAAACCATTTTATATACAATAATATTAAAGTTATCCTCATATAGTTTAAAGAATATATTCGACATTATGTTGTTTACAAGCTAGAGAATACATAGGAGAAGAACGCAAGTTTTAGTTTTTCTCATAGACAAGTGTTTTTCAGAGAATGTTTTGCTGAATGTTTTTCGTCTCATTTGACTTGTCTACATTTTCATTAACATAAACAAAGGCTATATACAAGCTGATTACATCATCATATACATCATTAATACTAACTCTTGCAGAGCATTAAATGCTAACCTAATTTGTAGAGATATTTACAAGATATTATCATAAAGCCATACATTCTTAATTACTATAAAATCTGTCAGACTTAATATCCCTAAAAGTCAGCTAAACCACTCTGGGTGGTTGACCAACTTTAACACCTTCTAGATCGGCTTTGAATCATCAACCTTTTTTAAGGTCGCTTAATGCATCTGATTGCATGCACATTTGGTCGCATGGATTCCATCTTGTATTGCTTCTAGGTCGCATTACTTCCTGGTTGCTTCTTCCATATCGCATGCCCTTTAGGTCACATGCTCTTTAGATCGTTACTGATCACATCTATCTTCAGCTTGCATCCATCTTAGCTTGTACACTTGATTGCAAGCTTCAGATCAGGCAAGCCTTCACATTGCATTCTCATGTTTCTAGCAAGATATCACTTGCTTTAACGTATTAGCTTAAAACTATAGTTCCTGTGTGAAAGCCGAATGTATTGGAATATTTTCATTTAACATGCATAAACATTTCTGTTTCTTCAAATACAATGCTATGCTACATATGTCATCTTGTGTCTCCTTGTCAATTTCAAAATCATATAAACTCATAAATTCTTCTGCATTGGACTGCATTAATTCCCTAGTTTGTTTTGATGCTTACCCTGATCATGAATTGTGCAGTATTCAGTTTTTGGCTCAATAATGACTGTTGGAGGAATGATTGGTGCCATATTAAGTGGCAGGATAGCTGATATACTTGGCAGGAGACTTGTAAGTCGTATTTAAGTTTCCCTGATCTGTAAACTTCAACCATTCTTCTCCATTACGTAACTTGTTCATCTCATTAAGCAGGCCATGTTGTTGTCTGATATATTCTGTACCTGTGGTTGGTTTGCTATCGCTTTCGGGAAGGTTTAATTCTTTTTTCCCTTCTGTCCCTTTTCATAACTACACTTCATTCACCAAATGCTTTATGTAATCTTATTTCTACATTAGTGTATCAGTAAGATGATTATGGAATTGATATTTAATTCTACCATTGGCAAGGATGTTCTGTGGCTGGATTTGGGAAGACTTTCTATCGGGTTTGGAATTGGACTTATTTCTTATGTGGCAAGTTAACAGATTAATGTTTTTTATTTCATATTTGATCATTTAGTTGTGGCACAGAATGATAATTGCATTCTTTATTCCAAAACAGGTACCTGTATATATTGCAGAAATAACAACTAAAGATCTCCGGGGAATATTTACTTCATTCAGTCATGTAATACAAAAAATTCAGTCAATAGGTTGTTTGTTGAGTGCATACTGCAGACATCTAATTTCTTAAGTCTACAGTTGATGAGGACATGCGGCTTTTCACTCGTATACTTAGTTGGAAATTACATTTCTTGGCGCACATTGGCTCTAGTTGGTAATAAAATTCCCTGCTGTATTGTATTACTTTAATCTAAAACTTCAGTCAAAAGTGACTTTTTGCTCATTTTTCTCCAGGTGTTATTCCATGCCTGTTGCAAATTGTAACTTTATTTTTCATTCCTGAGTCTCCCAGGTGGCTGGTGAGTTCAATTCAACATATTGTAGGGAAAGCAGTTTGATCTTTCTGTAGTATACGTAAGACGATAATGGAGTTCTAAGTAGAAAGGACAAATGCTATTTCTTTTGGCAGGTTAAAGTTGGAAGAGAAAAGGAGTTTGAAACGGTTCTGCAGCGCTTCAGGGGAGAAATTTCTGATATTTCTCAAGAAGCAGCTGATATTAGAGTATGCTTACCAATTACCGCTTATGTTTTTAATGGAGACTTCAATTTCACCTTGAGGGAATTACAAGTACTTTTAATTGTTTTGTAGGATAATTTGGAAAACTTTCACCAGGGCTCGGGAACTAGATTTTTGGAGCTGTTCCAGAGGAGATACGCAAATTCACTCATTGTGAGCGTCCCAAATATGACTCATTCTGTCACCTTTCAGTTTCATGATTTTCCTGATATATCAATGGAATTAAAACTCATTAGATTGGAGTTGGCCTTATGTTCCTGCAACAACTAGCAGGAGTTAGTGGCATGACATATTATGCTGCTAGTATATTCGAAAAAGCCGGTAATTATCCAACAGGATTTGGTCATATCAATCATACAGATAATATAATGAACAGGAAAAGAGATTACTAATTCAAATATCTGATTTTTCCATAGGTATTTCCACTAGCCTTGGACTACAGTAGGTAGCTATCACAGTGGTAGTAACTAACCTCTTAATCTCACTCCAAGTTTGGATTCTCCTTATTGTAATTTCTTGATTATGAGTACATATTGTCGGCAGATTCAGCACGCTGCGTTGGAGTTCTGATTAATGGATACAGCAGAAGAAGACCACTCCTCCTGGTTCGAATTGGCATTGAAATTTTGTTTTAACTTTATGTTTTCACCAACAATTTCAACAGCATGTTTACCAAATCTTTGCAGTTTTCAAGTTGCTGGATTGTGCTCTTTTTCTTCGTTATGGTTGCCATTCTGTTTTCCAGGTTAACAAAATCCTATTAAAATTCCATTCTACTTTACTCTTGACTATTGATTTTGCTTGTATTTCTCACTAACCATCGTTGTTTTTTATTCCGCTAAAAAGCACGAGTATTTTGGTGGACAGAATTTCCCACATGGAGGAGCTCATCCTATTTTGGTGCTTATAACTTAGTGGTAATCCATCAAAAAAATAAAATCATAATTCTTGCTGCTCTTTTTTATAAATGTTAGGTAGGTTGCTACAATTAAGTATTTA